>NW_027466572.1:122500-177500 GCF_050575085.1 Anarhichas minor | reverse complement strand
GACATTTTTGAACATGAATCTGTCCATTATTTACTCACTCACCCTCCTCACTGTACCTCACACATGTTTAAAATAACAACATGAATATATGAACCTGTGTATTATTAGAACAGCTTAGTATTGAACGCACAATAAAGAGGTATGTTTATATATGGCACTAGGCCCATTTAATATAAAACACAATGTTATACAATACATACAGTCGGGGGTCCCTGCTCCATCTCTCTATCAGTCTGGGGGTCCTTGGCCTGAAAGACGTTGAAGGACCTGATGTCACGGGTCGGATCAGCACCAAAAGAAAGAGGGAACAAATATAACGTGATCCGTAAGTTATATTTGATCACGCTGTTCTGCCACCGATACCGAAAGCCGATCATTTATGATCCATATTAACAGATAGAGATCCCTTTGATGTCTCATCAGCTGCTCCACAAGGATCTACAATAGTTTTTCCCAAAAATCATTTCAACGCTCTTAAGTCAGTAAACCATCAAAAATGCTAAATGTTATACTTTTACTTTGTTATTGTAATTCATAGTGTTTTTTCTTAATATTAACACACAATTCAAATGATAAGGAAATATAAGATTGTATTTTTATTGATTAAAACAAATCTCATCATTATTGTTATTAATGAAGTATAATAATGAGCTTAGAGCTCGTGTTAGAAGTTAAACATCATAATTCATCTCTAATATCTGTTTGATATTCACGTGAAAACATCTCCTTCAAACTACTGGATTTATTCAAGTTTATCACCAAAACTACATTTTACAGATGACATGTGAACACATCATGATAACGTTATAATGTACCTTCAGCCAGTACTCATGTTCACTGAGCAGAGCCTGAAGGCATCATCATGTAACTGAAGGGAACCTCCGTTGGTTAGCCGTTAGCGGTGCTGCTAACGTTACTAGCTCTCCACTGATTGGTTGTTTACAATGAAACATTATCAGAGATCAGAGACTAGAAACACATAAATGATGTCCTGATGGTTAAAGTTAAACTGTGTGATGCTTAACAGATTTGTATTTGCCAGCACATGTGTGCCAGCAGAGTCTGTGACTTGTATTTAAGTTATTCACAAGTGTTTCAGACCAACTTGACCTGCAAAGTTTCACATGGATTTGATGAAAATGTGTCTGAAAGCTCACCCTAATCCCCTGACTTCACACTGAATTTAAACGTGCTTTATAGTTATACGAGTTATAAAGGGTCCACATGCAGACTACAATAATGACTTTATGTTTGTAATCATGTTTCTAATGTTCTCCTCTGAACTTCACATGAGTTGTTCTCTGTGTGAGAGCTGCTCCAGCTCGAGGCCCCGAGAGCCTCTCTGGTGAAGAAGCCAGTTTGGTGAAATATTGTTTCAACCATTAAATATATGATTGAACAATTGTTCAAAAGGAGATTTTCTGCATTACAGTCCAACCAAGAAATCCCTGCTTGCAGAGTCATTCATGCACACCACATAAGTGAGGCCCTAACGGTGCAGAAGCTCTACTGACGCATCTGCTCGTTAAGTCTACATTGACCCCGATCAACCATTGTAAACATCACTGACCTGTCAGCAGCACAAGTCCTGCAGCGGGACAAGCTGTCTTTACTCAGTTGACTGACATTCAAAGGGCATTTACTTTACCTCTCCCGCCCATTCTCTGTAGCTCTATATCCACTCAGTGAAACCAGAGAGCTCGTAATGAAACTGAGAAGACAGCATCAGATATCTGCTCGGGGAGATGATGCTCCACTAAGCGTGCAGGAAAAAGATACATGTGGTTGTACGTTGACTTTAAATCTTTGTAAAAACATATTATGCATCTAGCGCAGGAGACAACAGGTCTTTGACAGGTCTCTACCAGAGACGTATACGGCGTCTCTACATCACTCCTCCTCAGTCCAGATATGGTCACTTCCTGTTCACTGAGTAGAAAAATGTCACAACAACATTCAATTCTTATACTACAGTCTACGGTCCGGTCTGCTTCATATTTAAGTATATATATTGATGCTGCTGCTGAAGTACGATTAGATGTTTGTATTGCAGATGAACAAACATCTGCCGTTCCATCTGTCAAAACTATAAGTTAAGTTAAGTTGAGCTCTGGAACGTCTCCAATCACAGCTACACCTGAACATTGGACAACCACCTTCCCCAAAATCCTCAACGTGTCCTACGCCTGACCTCCTTCAAATGAGAGGATGGACTTTAGCAGCCAGAGGACATTTGATGGTTCCTCTGTCCGCTCACCTCCTCTCTCTTCTCTCCTCTTCTTCAGTTTCCTTCCTTTCCTTTCTTACTCTTTGTTTGTAGTTTGCAGACCTCACATTCTTGTTTTTTTCTCTTTCCCTGAAGCAAGCTTTAATAAGGCTGTGATGATGCAGACATATTTTAGGGCTGAGGTCATGTTTGCTTACGTGGCCTCATTATTGCAAAGCCTTCCCCCTCCTCCTCTTCTTCTTCCTTCACTGGCAGCCCCATCAACACGAACATCTTTTCTTCCGAGCCACTGATGAAGTGGTAAAATGTGATGACTTCTTCTTGACCACGCAGCTGCTTTGAGGTAAACTTCCACATTCAAAGACTAGAAGGAGGAATCAGCACTCTGCCGCTTGATGCCAGATCCAGTTCTTCCACCCGGAGGGAGTTCCCCAACAAACAGTGGACCCCCCCCCCCCCCCTTTAAATCCCCTCTTTGAGTAGCTTCAAATGTTGATACAAAGGTATTTGCTCCATTGGGCAGATTCATGCATATGTATAGTTTCCAATGTTTGACTGTAGTCAGAACCTACATGAGGTCCCAGATTATTCAGCTTTTTAAATTTTGCAAACACACCTGAGGGCAGGTAAGCTGCTCTTTGTGATGTTTAAATATGGTTTGGATTGAATACATTCGAACACTGTTTCCTGAGGGCAGGATAGTCCTAATCCTGGAGTCTGATTGGCCGGTGGCTCCCTTCAATTCAAATGAGGTAAACATCTGAGAGGATCGTTCAACAGCTGCCAGCTGGATCCACTGAAGGATTAACACTCAACCAGAGTTCCTGAAGCGAAACAGAGTGAAGTAGACTCACCGTCTCTGAAGTCCTCTGAGACACTCGGTCGAGTCTCTGAGGACTTCTGGCTTTAAAACAATCTGGATTGACTTGAGACTCGTAAATGTTTTGAAAGATTTCATTCTAGTCTTGAAACTTTGTCTATAAACTTGAGACTTCACTTTTTTCTTGATTGATTTCAGACTTTTTTGGCATAAATGACTTGACCGTATGTTAATTAACTGAACATAACTTCATCAGGACATGTGTGAAATGAATCTTTACTTGACACGTTGTCTTAAATGACTGAAAGCTTGAAACTCGACTTGTCTACTTGAGACGACCTGAAACTTGACTTGAAAGCGTCTCAGATCATTTAAGACTTAACCCGACTGACTTGACTTCGTCTCAGGTGACTTCGGACTTCAAGTTGTCTCAGAAAACGTTTAACTTTAGACTTGACCTGGCGTCTTTCTCAAATGGATCTGAGACTTAACTTTGATGTGTCTTCAGTTCAGACTTGGCTGAGACCTGGTCTGAACTGTATTGAGACCTGGTCTGAACTGTATTGAGAGGTTTGGTTTCAAGCCGCGTCAGACTTGAACGTTAGACTTGATTGGAGACTTGAACCTGGACTTGTCTTACATTTCTTGAGACGACTTAAAACTTGACATGAAACTGTCTCAGATAATTACACTCGACCTGACTCGTCTAAAATAATTTAGACTTGACTTGTCTCAAGTGACTTTCGATTTTTTTGTCTCAAAAACATTAAACTTGACTTCTACTCGTCTCAAAACTCTTTAGACTTGACTTGGATCTTTTCTCCATAGACAAGGATTGGTTCAAATGACTGGAGACAAATGTCCTCAGGCCTGACCTGGACTTGACTCCTGTGACTTGAGACAGCTCTGCTAGGAACCTTGTGATTGATGTAAAAGAGAAGACGCAGCACAACTGAACACAACGAGAGAGAATAAACTCTTCTAGTTGTACTGGAGGTCTGATAATGAGCTCATTCATTTAAAGCTGACTATGTGTCACTGAGAGTACGAACACGATGTGAACTCTCACTGAGAGTACGAACACGATGTGAACTCTCACTGAGAGTACGAACACGATGTGAACTCTCACTGAGAGTACGAACACTATGTGAACTCTCACTGAGAGTACGAACACTATGTGAACTCTCACTGAGAGTACGAACACGATGTGAACTCTCACTGAGAGTACGAACACTATGTGAACTCTCACTGAGGCCTTTGAAGGACTAGAAATGAGGCTTCAGGCTTCAAATTGTAATTTATTTTCTTCATAACTTGCAAACTTAATTAACTTTAACAAGCAGGTTAAAACATTATTATTTCCAGGCCTGCTTCATCATTGTGACATGATGCAGTCTATACGGCGTCTCTGAGACGGGAGTAACGTGGTTAGAGAGGAGAGCGAGCATCAGGCTCAATGTTACAGGACTTCACGATAAAAGTCAATAATTCCATCTTCACTCCAGTTCAGTGTGTAGTGAATCAAACACCGATGATTCATTCTACTTCTGTTTCATAACAAGTGATGTTAGTAAAACTCACCAAAGTTATATTCTCAGATTTCATTCTACACTGCTAGCGCTGTTAGCAACGTTAGCTATGAGCCACCGACTTAAGCGTCGCCATGTTGAGAGCCGTCCAGAAGCAATTGAAATGCTCCCAGTCTGGTATTACGCCGATTTATTCAGTCTGATCCACAGACTGTTCATAACCAGTGAACAGGAAGTGACCATATCTGGACTGAGGAGAAGTGACGTAGAGACGCCGTATACGTCTCTGGTAGAGACCTGTCAATCACTGTGTAGCCCCGCCCTAAAGCATCCCCTGCTTTATGGTCTGTTTGACTCTAAATGGACCATAATGTACTAAATGAACATAATGCTGTGTTGAAGAAGACTTGAAACTAGAGATTGAGACCATAAACTCATGTTTACAATGTTTACTGAGGTAATAAATCAAGAGAGAAGTAGAGTCATTTTCTCATAGACTTCTATACAACCAGAGGAGTCGCCCCCTGGTGGACACGAGAGAGAATGCAGCTTTAACACATGAAGCTTTGAAGAATTTTAAAGAACCGGAGGTTGTCTCACTTTGACTTCATGTACGTAACGTAGAAAACTAATCAAACTAATCACTAAATCCTCCTCTAGTCATTGCTATACATCAACGATGCACAGACAACCTTCAGCTCTACTATGTATATATATTTCCCTCTGATTCTACAAGATTTAGATTCTTAAATTTACTGCGTAAAGAAGAGAAAAGACAAAGAAGAAGAAAAAGGAGCACAAATACGAGAAACCGTGAAGAGAGAGAAGAAGATGGAAGAAACAAAAGAGGATTTTAATCCTGAAGTCAGCAGCTAACCAAACACACACACACACACACACACACACACACACACACACCACATCACATACACACACACACACACACACACACACACACACCACACCACACCACATCACATCACACACACACACACACACACACACACACACACACACACCACATCACATACACACACACACACACACACACACACACACACCACACCACACCACATCACATCACACACACACACACACACACACACACACCACACCACATCACATACACACACACACACACACACACACACACACACACACACACACACACAAAAAATAGCCTATTAAAGGACCTGGTGGTCCATTATAACTTCCTGTCTGTCACATTAATCAATCAGTAATTGATGTTTCTATTCTTTGTAAATGAAGGTATTGTTCTTGTTGAAGTGAGGATCCATATCCTCCTCCTCCTCCCCACACCTCCTCCTGTGTGATTAGATGAGGCTGCTCGTACCTCCATGTGGCCCACATAATGTCTCCAGCGGCTCAGTTGTAATGTTCGTTCATCAGCAGCTTTCTGCGGCTCATTAAAGTGGTAATCGTCATGGTGACCGTCTCTTTTCTGTGGTTTCTGGCTCCGTGTTTGAAGCCCCACCTCCCGGAGCTGCTGTCAATCAACCAGAGAGGGCGGGACGAGGACCAAACGTGACTTTAACTTTGTAAATGGTGATTTATCTGCTGAAGGATGACACACAGAGAAAAGATGATGGTGCCATGAGAGATGCCGTAGAGGAACCGCTTCTGGGTCCACAAAGAACGCTTCAAAGAGAACTTCAAAGAACCGGAAAAGGTGCCTTAAAGAGGTTCTTTGAGGAACTTAAAGAACTTACAAATTGTTTTGTTTTTGCAATTGTGGCCCATCCCCCCACCCTTTAACTCAAACATGAAGTAAGAACGCTTTAATATCCCAAAGAACCATGTGACTAACATGTAGAACCATCCGATAGAGGAACTGGTTCATTAGTGGGTGATGATTCTCAGGAGATCTCTGAGGAAAGTGCAGCAACGTGTCAATTTGTGTTCGTTACATGAAGTTAAGTTTAAGAAACTAAGTTATTTCCTGTGAAGCTGAAACTTTTATTTTGAAAGGACTGTGTTCATGTAAGGAGCCGAAATGAACACGATCTGCTGGACCGGTGTAGGAAAACACAAGAAAGACGAGGAGTAACTTTTCATAAGATATCTTACATATGAAGATATCTGTTTTCAAAATAAAAGTTCAAGTATTTAATTCGGACAAAGACGCATCAGCAGCACAGATTGTAATGTTAAAGTTTTCCTTTGTGTTGTAGCTTTGTGTACATACACACACACACACACACACACACACACACACACACGTGTCAGACCTTCCCACCGGCCTCTCTCTCTCTGTCTGTCTCTCTCTCTCTCTCTCTCTCTCTCTATGTCTGTCTCTGTCTCTCTCTATGTCTGTCTCTGTCTGTCTGTCTGTCTGTCTCTCTCTATGTCTGTCTCTGTCTGTCTCTCTCTCTCTGTCTCTCTGAGTGGAAGGAGTGCGGAGTTGGCGGAGCGTGTTTGAGAGCGTTAAATAGCGATTTTTCGATATTTTTCTTCACAGTGTAATGTTGTATATGATAGTGTAGTGTAGTGTATAATGTTGTATATGATAGTGTAGTGTAGTGTATAATGTTGTATATGGTAGTGTAGTGTAGTGTATAATGTTGTATATGGTAGTGTAGTGTAGTGTATAATGTTGTATATGGTAGTGTAGTGTAGTGTATAATGTTGTATATGGTAGTGTAGTGTAGTGTATAATGTTGTATATGGTAGTGTAGTGTAGTGTATAATGTTGTATATGATAGTGTAGTGTAGTGTATAATGTTGTATATGATAGTGTAGTGTAGTGTATAATGTTGTATATGGTAGTGTAGTGTAGTGTATAATGTTGTATATGATAGTGTAGTGTAGTGTATAATGTTGTATATGGTAGTGTAGTGTAGTGTGTAATGTTGTATATGGTAGTGTAGTGTAGTGTGTAATGTTGTATATGGTAGTGTAGTGTAGTGTATAATGTTGTATATGATAGTGTAGTGTAGTGTATAATGTTGTATATGATAGTGTAGTGTAGTGTATAATGTTGTATATGGTAGTGTAGTGTATAATGTTGTATATGATAGTGTAGTGTAGTGTATAATGTTGTATATGGTAGTGTAGTGTAGTGTATAATGTTGTATATGGTAGTGTAGTGTAGTGTATAATGTTGTATATGGTAGTGTAGTGTAGTGTATAATGTTGTATATGATAGTGTAGTGTAGTGTATAATGTTGTATATGGTAGTGTAGTGTAGTGTATAATGTTGTATATGATAGTGTAGTGTAGTGTATAATGTTGTATATGATAGTGTAGTGTAGTGTATAATGTTGTATATGATAGTGTAGTGTAGTGTATAATGTTGTATATGATAGTGTAGTGTAGTGTATAATGTTGTATATGGTAGTGTAGTGTAGTGTATAATGTTGTATATGGTAGTGTAGTGTAGTGTGTAATGTTGTATATGGTAGTGTAGTGTAGTGTATAATGTTGTATATGATAGTGTAGTGTAGTGTATAATGTTGTATATGATAGTGTAGTGTAGTGTATAATGTTGTATATGGTAGTGTAGTGTAGTGTATAATGTTGTATATGGTAGTGTAGTGTAGTGTATAATGTTGTATATGGTAGTGTAGTGTAGTGTATAATGTTGTATATGGTAGTGTAGTGTAGTGTATAATGTTGTATATGATAGTGTAGTGTAGTGTATAATGTTGTATATGATAGTGTAGTGTAGTGTATAATGTTGTATATGATAGTGTAGTGTAGTGTATAATGTTGTATATGATAGTGTAGTGTAGTGTATAATGTTGTATATGATAGTGTAGTGTAGTGTATAATGTTGTATATGGTAGTGTAGTGTAGTGTATAATGTTGTATATGGTAGTGTAGTGTAGTGTATAATGTTGTATATGGTAGTGTAGTGTAGTGTATAATGTTGTATATGGTAGTGTAGTGTAGTGTATAATGTTGTATATGGTAGTGTAGTGTAGTGTATAATGTTGTATATGGTAGTGTAGTGTAGTGTATAATGTTGTATATGGTAGTGTAGTGTAGTGTATAATGTTGTATATGGTAGTGTAGTGTAGTGTATAATGTTGTATATGGTGGTGTAGTGTAGTGTATAATGTTGTATATGGTAGTGTAGTGTAGTGTATAATGTTGTATATGATAGTGTAGTGTAGTGTATAATGTTGTATATGGTAGTGTAGTGTAGTGTATAATGTTGTATATGGTAGTGTAGTGTAGTGTATAATGTTGTATATGGTAGTGTAGTGTAGTGTATAATGTTGTATATGATAGTGTAGTGTAGTGTATAATGTTGTATATGGTAGTGTAGTGTAGTGTATAATGTTGTATATGATAGTGTAGTGTAGTGTATAATGTTGTATATGATAGTGTAGTGTAGTGTATAATGTTGTATATGATAGTGTAGTGTAGTGTATAATGTTGTATATGATAGTGTAGTGTAGTGTATAATGTTGTATATGGTAGTGTAGTGTAGTGTATAATGTTGTATATGATAGTGTAGTGTAGTGTATAATGTTGTATATGGTAGTGTAGTGTAGTGTATAATGTTGTATATGGTAGTGTAGTGTAGTGTATAATGTTGTATATGGTAGTGTAGTGTAGTGTATAATGTTGTATATGGTAGTGTAGTGTAGTGTATAATGTTGTATATGATAGTGTAGTGTAGTGTATAATGTTGTATATGATAGTGTAGTGTAGTGTATAATGTTGTATATGATAGTGTAGTGTAGTGTATAATGTTGTATATGGTAGTGTAGTGTAGTGTATAATGTTGTATATGGTAGTGTAGTGGGGTGTGTAATGTTGTATATGATAGTGTAGTGGGGTGTGCAGGGTTCACGGTTTTTTTTGTGTACTTTTAGCTGTTTTTTGGGTCTTTGTTTGTGAGCGGATTGCAGCCGGGCAGCGCGTGCTTTCGGCTGCTAAACGCCACCATGAGCCTGACGGAGTTAACCAGGGAACACGGCGTGAAGATCCCGCCGCGTTACGGGTGTTCAGTGGAGGAATCAGCCTGGCAGTGGGGGAGCTTGTCGGCCACAGCTGCGTGAAGTCCAACAGCGCTGTGGTCATCTTTCTAGACACCATAAAAACTGCGGAAGTGGTGTTGATGACCGGGAACTCCGTGGGTGAACACTTCCTGTATCCTCTCAGCTCACCGGAAGTGAAAATCACCGTGTCCAACGTGCCACCATTCACAAGAAACGATGCAATAATCAAAGAGCTGTCCAAACATGGGAAGGTGGTGTCTCCGGTTAGGAGAGTGTCCTCTGGATTTAAGTCTCCGCTGTTAAAGCATGTGGTGTCTCACAGGAGACATGTCCTCATGATCCCCAACAACAGGAGCAGAGTGGTCAACCTCAGTTTCAAAATCACAGCAGAGGACTTTGACTATGTCCTCTTTGCAAAGACTAATGATTTTAAATGTTACAGCTGTGGGAAAGAAGGACATCTGAGCAGAGCTTGTCCTGGGGAGAACAGCTCAAATAAAGACCAGAACCAGGAAGGTACTGAGGAGGGCAGAGGGGACAAGCAGGACAGACAAGAGGGAACAAGTGGAGCACAGGAGGTGAGGGTGGAGGAAACAAGTGGGGTACAGGAGGTGAGGGGGGAGGAGGCAAGTGAGGTCCAGCAGGTGAGGGAGAGGGTTAGGGTTAGCAGCTCAAAGCCCCTCAGCTGAAGAGGAAACAGAGAGGAGACAGCGGAAGCTCACAGGCGAAGAAAGCGGCAACGAAAGAAAGTGGAGGAGCAGCAGAGTGTGAGTCCAGTCTGGAGGAAGACTCTGCTGCTGACAGTGAGCCCTCTAAACACGGTGCTGGCAGCTGTAGGAGCTCTGGAGGCTACAGCGTGGAGAAGATAAAGGAGTTTCTGAAGAGGAGTAAGAACGTGAGAGGAGCCAAAGTGGAGGACTACCTCTCTGACAAAGAGAAGCTCTCCAGCTCTGCCAGAGCTCACATGAGGAGCAAGGACAGAGGAGGTCTCACGAAGCAGGAAGCCTTCAGACTGAAGAAGATAGTTCACAAAGTGGACAAAGAACTGGACAAAGATGGAGCTCAGTGAGGATAAGATCTCACAGTCTAAAGACAATCAAAGACACATTTATGTTTGTTGGACTTTATTTTGTTTTTAAATGGTAAAGAAACATGTTGTTCAAAGACAATAAAGGTTTTCTAAAAATCAAATCTCTGTCTCTCTCTCTGAAAAATTTGGGATTTCTCCACACCAAAGAGAGTCGTAACCATGGCAACAGGCATTAAGGATGACGATGAGCGGTGGTGCAGGACACACACACACACACACACACACACACACACACACACAGCGTTTGCTCTGAAGACATTAGCATTAGCATGTTGCTAATATACATATATATTATATTATATTTTTGTATGACAGTTATTGATGGATTAATGTGTATCTATACATAGTTAAATATTTTACTTTTTTAAATATATATTTTATTTAAGTTATATTTTCCTTTACTTGTTTTTCGTTTGAATAAATCGTATCTCTGGATTTGGCTCCATCGTGTCGTTACAGAAGAGTCATTAATAGAAGCTGAACAGAGGCAGGAGGTCATGAAGTCATCTGAAACCAACCAATCAGTGGTCAGTATTCTGTGATACTCGTCTGTTTCTAAACTCTGATATGAAAACGAGGAAAATACACATTATGTAGCTTTTAAACCCCAATTAGCATACAGCCTGCAGCTGTGTGTGTGTGTGTGTGTGTGTGTGTGTGTGTGTGTGTGTGTGTGTGTGTGTGTGTGTGTGTGTGTGCAGACAGCTGGAGACAGTAGACTGGATGACTTTAGACAATTCACAACTGCAGCTAATCATATACAGCCTGCCACACACATTTATATATATATACTAGTGCTGGGCAAGTTAATGCGTTAATTTCGCGTTAACGCATTCATTAATTAACGCCGACAATTATTTTGTCGCTCGTTAACGCAGTATTTTTTATTGAAAGACGAGACAATACATATACATAACAACAAGAGGATGACAAGAACAGTGTGATAAAAGCCAGCAAACATCCTATAGTCAGTCAGATTAACGTGAGACAACATCCGGTTTCTTCAGACGAACATCCGGTTTTCAGAATAAGATGCCAACAAAGTATGAATTATATTCACATTAAGTATAAAACATGCTACCTGCATCTCGTGAACCAAATGTTATTGCCCTTTTGTTCATATGAGATTAATCGCGATTAATCGCGATTAAATAATTTAATCGTTGCCCAGCACTAATATATATATATATATATATTAGTGCTGGGCAACGATTAAAATATTTAATCGCGATTAATCTCATTGTTATGGCAAAGTTCAATCATGAATTCAAAAGTAGTGTATTGCGCACTTTTATTTTAAAGTGCTGCTATATGAACAAAAGGGCAATAACATTTGGTTTGTAAACACTTTAAACACATCAGGTTGTTGTTAGCAGCAGTATTCCCTTTACACAGTAGCAGTTATAACACAGTTATGATTCTGATAATAGATATTCAGCCGGTGTTCATAACTTTATTTTCATGTGTGTAAGAGATGCAATTTAAATATACATCTTGAAAACTGCAAACATATCTACGTCATGTTTTTTGTTTGTTAAATTCTCGGTAGCAATAACTAAATGATGCTTATTATACATATTACAAACAAAACACTATAAAAACTCAACAATATGTATTTTAATATTGTCACTGTTGTAATTTGTTTGATTGCATGCTTTACTTTTATTGTGAAGAGCATGAAAACGGAAGTGCTTTTAGTTTGAAGAGACAGGAAGTAGAATGGTACGTGTTCGCTAACAATGTTGATGAAACATAGAAAACCACATGTTGGGTGCAAGAGCACGTTGTGTTCACTGTAACACTGTAATACTGCAGTTCAGACAGTAAAGTGTTCCGTTCAAACAAGACGTGTCTTGGTCCTCACGAGAAGCTCCACTTCACAACAGTCACGTTTGATCTGTAACGAGACGATCGCGCTCGCATGTGTGTGTGTGTGTGTGTGAGACAAGAGTGAAGGACGGTGACTGAGTGTAGGAGGGGTTCTGGACCCGGGGGGAAGAAGGAAGTGACGCCACACGAACACAGCTGTTCACTGCTTGCTGCCTGGTTCTTGTGTTAAAAATGTGGCTTAATAATAAATAAATAAAAAACTGCGTTAACGCGCGATAATATAATTGTCGCCGTTAATTAATTAATGCGTTAACGAGATAATAACGTGTTAACTTGCCCAGCACTAATATAAATATAATATATATATATATATATATATAAATATAATATATATATATATACACACACACAAAACCATCAAATGCTCACATGTGACAGGTCACAATGAAAGACTAATAACAGATCACTTCTGTGGTTTCAGAGACAAATGATCTTAAATCAAAGACATTTACTTATCATTCGTCATTTATATTAATGATTTATTTGTTTATATTCACAATCCCTATCTTTATCTTTAGCATTATGATAAAATGATTACTATTATTACCATTTTTATTAATATTTTTATATGATTTTATTATTACTTTATAGTAATTTTTATTTCATTTTTTTCGTCATTATTTGTTTTGTGTTGTTGTTATGGTTGTAATTATTATTGTTATAAATAGACCGTCTCACCACCAGGGTCTAAACCTGTAGACCGTCTCACCACCAGGATCTGAACCTGTAGACCGTCTCACCACCAGGGTCTAAACCTGTAGACCGTCTCACCACCAGGATCTGAACCTGTAGACCGTCTCACCACCAGGATCTGAACCTGTAGACCGTCTCACCACCAGGGTCTGAACCTGTAGACCGTCTCACCACCAGGATCTGAACCTGTAGACCGTCTCACCACCAAGATCTGAACCTGTAGACCGTCTCACCACCAGGACCTGAACCTGTAGACCATCTCACCACCAGGACCTGAACCTGTAGACCGTCTCACCACCAGGACCTGAACCTGTAGACCGTCTCACCACCAGGATCTAAACCTGTAGACCGTCTCACCACCAGGGTCTGAACCTGTAGACCGTCTCACCACCAGGACCTAAACCTGTAGACCGTCTCACCACCAGGACCCTGTTCTGTGAAGGACTCGTGGTTATCGATATATAACTTCAGGGCTTACTCTGGTTTTTAGTCCTACGATGAAGCTTCACTTCTTGGTCTTCTCAGTCTGGATCGTGACTTTAACTTCTTCATATTTGTGTGATATTATCTAAGGATCATGAGCAGAGCTCTGATTGGTCAGTCAGTGCTGCTCTTATCTCCAGGTGTTCAGCATCAGTTACCATGGAGATCTACCAGGTCAGTAAACCCTGAAGTTACCTCGGTAACCCCAAAGTCCTGGTCCAGCAGTAGCTGATCTGGATCTGACAGACGCTGAGCTCAAGCTTTGAGCCGGTTGGATCACAAGCTCTGTATTAAAGAAAGAGTCCACTCATGACTGATTCATGAGGGGAGGAACTTTCCACTACTGCTGCAGGGTGAACACGTGATTACAGGTGAACACATGAAGCCGGTGGTTCTCCGAGTCCGTTAACCGCAGTGACTCTGCCGTCAAACCACAGCCACCAACTGCTCTGCAACCTCTGCCGGGGAATCCTTTTCTCAGACTGAGTTTTACATGAAAATCCACTTCCTGCTCAACTTCCACGTCGGTAGAAATCTGTCCTCAGGAGCAGCACTTAAGACCACGCGAGTCTCGTCTCATTGAGACAGCAGAGACCGTGTTGGCGTCTCAACCTGCAACAGTCTGTCCATCGCTGAGCTCCTGCATCAGAGCTCACTGCTGGTTTCAACAAGAGTTTCTTCCTTTTTCCTGGATGGGTCTAAGCTAACTGAGCTACCGACATTAGCACGAGGCTCTTTATTGACATGTAGAGATGTTCATCATCTGCATAGTGTGATCACTTTTCTACCAACACCAAACATCACAGAGACAAAGTGTGTTAATGCAGATGAATATTAACTCTAAGAGTTATTATATAGCTTTTTATTTACATGTTATTCAATAAAAAAGGTCAACAATCATCATTTTTAGAAATGTTTTCATGTCATAAAAGAGTAACCCTGGGTCACTTCTTCCTTGCACACAACAGAAGTCACCCGACTCTGTTCAAAAATCATCAAATTTAAAGTCACTTTTGTGTCAAAACTAATTTTTGATCTTTATTGTCTTCTGGTAAATTCGGCAATAAAAGTAACACACAAAGACTTCCAGAGAGTTTCTCAGTCCTGCTTTTCATCCTGCATGTTGAGTCCTTCAGTGATCATCTGGTGGACTGTTTCTGTTGGAACAGCTGCGGCACATTAACCCAGAATGCATTGGGACTTGACATCCCTTCCCTCAGTCCCATGGAGCTCGTTAAGACTCGTTCAGGACGATTAATCAGCGGCAGTAACAAGGTCTCTCTGGAGCCCACCGACAGCGCTAACGTGCTAATAAAGGTTAGTTTGAATGTGTTTCTACATGTGTGTAATGAAACATGTCTTCAGACCTGTGTTTACTATTCAGGTGTGTGTGTGTTAAACGTGTTCTCCGCTGCTCCTTAATGTTTAATAGGTTGGGAGTGGCGGACCCCGCCTCATGTATTTTTAAATCCAAAAGTTACCGAGGCGTTCTGTGTGCTTTGTTCTGCTTCTCAGCCGACCTACTTTAAACTTTGATACAACGGCAGAGAGTCGAATGTGGAGACGAGCTCACACCTCTGAAGTACGAAGAGACAGTACGATGTGTACTAACACTCACAAGACACACAAATACACACTCCTGTCCAGAGGTGGAGTGGACATCAGTACACATTCATGGTAGTTGAGTGTATTCTACTCCTCCCACACTCTATGTAAGAGTAAATATAGTACTTTTTAAATGTACTATATCTCAAAGATAAATATTAATATATATATATATTTTTTTTTTTAGAGATACGTGGTTCTCACAGGACAGCAGCGCTGCAAACATCTGATGATCTTATAGATTATGATGCATTAATGTCGATTAAACTAACTAACAGGATATAAAGGAGTTACAATGGAACACATTTATACACATTAATGCAGCAGGAATATTAATCCAGAAACATCCGATAGCAAAGTAACACATTTTACTGATCAATTAATACTTTTACTATACTAAAGTGTGGTATTAGTACTTTTACTGCAGTACAAGAGCAGAGTACTTCTTCCTCTGGTGTCTCGCTGAGGCTGTAATGTTCAATACACACCAGACAACTTCACTAGTGTTGGAACGTTAACGAGTTCTCTGTACGGTGGCTGTTTTAGGACAATCATTCAACCATCACATGGAGATATCACACACCAGGTTCTCTAGTAACGTTCTGCTGTAAAGTCACGACGTGTCCTCCATGAACTCACCGTGTGTCACACTGGAACGACGCGCTGCTTCTTCGTGGAGTCGGAGAGACGACCTGTGATGGAGGAGGAAACACGGGAATCAGCAGGATGATCCGAGCTGTCACTCATCTATAATGCAGCAGCTCAAAACACACACACACACACACACACACACACTGACGCGTCTGTGTGTGTGTGTGTGTGTGTGTGTGTGTGTGTGTTTACCTGTGAGCAGAATCAGTGTGTGGGATTTATTTAGACTCATTTATGAGTGTTTTTCTAACAAGTGTGTGTCATTTTCTGTTGATCAATGAGGACATTATTCATTCAACCGTGTGTGTGTGTGTGTGTGTGCGTCCTATCACTCCTGATTTCCTGGCTGCTCTGCTGTAACACACGGCCGGTTTGATCCATATAAAACTGTTTATACGAATTATGAACGTTCACAGGGCCGTTGGAACGAACAGAAGAATATGAATGTTTGCGTAATGAAGCAGATTTAAATCTATTGGTCGAGTGAATGAAGTGAAGCAGCCAGAGACGTGTCCACAGCATCTCGCAGATCTTTTGTTGTCATCATTATGGATGTAATATTCTCTTCAGTGTCCTGTCGTCCTCCGTCTGCATCGATCAGCCTCTCGGACATCGAAGACATCAAGACCCGAAATACTGAATTCACGTAAACGTCACGACGCCACGTAACGTTTACGTGACGTCGTGACGTTGACGTGACGTTGACGTGACGTCGTGACGTTGACGTGACTATTTTGTGTCATGACGTCGTGACGTCGCACAGATTTTTGTCACAGATTCTCGTCAGCTCTCCTGGGGGACCAGCGAATCAGGCGACAGACAGGAAGCACTTAATGAAGCTCAACACATCTTAGAAGGGTTTTAATGGCTGGAGAGATATTGATTGAGTGGTAATAAGAAACAGTCTCCTCCTATTGCTCCTACGAGTCCAATATTCAGCTGTGATAATGAACTCTGCTGTACTGTACATGTGTGTCTCACTGATTTACTGCTTTCATTATGCTCTGAAAGTAGCCCGCCTCATTAGTAGTCCAACAACTCCTCAAACTTTACAACTAAATAGGTCATGTGTCACACACACACACACACACACACACGTATAATATGTGCTGACCTCAGCTCTACGGTTCTGTTAAGTTTAACCAAAGTTTTCAACTAAAACTAAACTAAAAACCCAGACGACCCTAACTCTGAATATGCAGACAGAACATGCCATTAAACGACCTGATTCTTATTCACAATGAGTGGAATATTAGTGAGCATGTAAACGTAGTCAGTGGGAATTATGTAAAAGTTGTTTATAAAATATAAAAAGGAGAATAAAATGCTCAAACACAAGATGAGACACCAGAGTTAAATGGATTCTTAGAGCTCCTGTAGTTCGGCAGTGAGAGTATTTAACCATCAGCGTGGACCAACATCTCCCCACGTCTTCCCTCGGAGCATCAGCCAGCGTTGTTACCTGTCACCTGACCTGTCACCTGACCTGTCACCTGTGTGTCTCAGCAGGGGAAGCAGACCAACGACAGCCGAGCAACGTGCAGCGAGAGCAGAACTCCTCTCAAGCAAAATGTTGATTTCAGCGTGTCAGCTCTCAACACAACACATTGTTTATTCCTCCAACACACACCTCTATAGAAGTGTGTGTGTGTGTGTGTGTGTGTGTGTGTGTGTGTGTGTGTGTGTGTGTGTGTGTGTGTGTGTGTGTCTGCTGTACACAGCGTTTATCTCTTATGGTCTGTTTTCACTCTCAGTTCAAGATCTGCACATACGAGTAAAAAGAAAATCTATATTGTGTGAATCAGTTCAATGTTCTAAACACAGGAAGTTAGAAAATGACTCCTTTAAAGTACTTTATACTGTACTACATCTCAGTGGTACATGTTGTACTTTATACTGTACTACACCTCAGAGGTACATGTTGTACTTTATACTGTACTACACCTCAGAGGTACATATTGTACTTTATACTGTACTACATCTCAGAGGTACATGTTGTACTTTATACTGTACTACACCTCAGAGGTACATGTTGTACTTTATACTGTACTACACCTCAGAGGTACATATTGTACTTTATACTGTACTACATCTCAGAGGTACATGTAGTACTTTATACTGTACTACACCTCAGAGGTACATATTGTACTTTATACTGTACTACATCTCAGAGGTACATGTTGTACTTTATACTGTACTACATCTCAGAGGTACATATAGTACTTTATACTGTACTACACCTCAGAGGTACATGTAGTACTTTATACTGTACTACACCTCAGAGGTACATATTGTACTTTATACTGTACTACATCTCAGAGGTACATGTTGTACTTTATACTGTACTACATCTCAGAGGTACATGTTGTACTTTATACTGTACTACATCTCAGAGGTACATGTTGTACTTTATACTGTACTACATCTCAGAGGTACATGTAGTACTTTATACTGTACTACACCTCAGAGGTACATGTAGTACTTTATACTGTACTACATCTCAGAGGTACATGTTGTACTTTATACTGCACTACATCTCAGAGGTACATGTTGTACTTTATACTGTACTACACCTCAGAGGTACATATTGTACTTTATACTAAGAGAGAGGAGAGAGGAGAGAGGAGAGGAGAGAGGGAGAGGACAGAGGAGAGAGGGAGAGGAGAGGAGAGGAGAGAGGACAGAGGAGAGGAGAGGAGAGAGGACAGAGGAGAGGAGAGGAGAGAGGAGAGAGGACAGAGGAGAGAGGAGAGAGGAGAGGAGAGAGGACAGAGGAGAGAGGGAGAGAGGAGAGGAGAGGAGAGAGGAGAGAGGACAGAGGAGAGAGGGAGAGGAGAGGAGAGGAGAGAGGACAGAGGAGAGAGGGAGAGGAGAGGAGAGGAGAGAGGACAGAGGAGAGGAGAGGAGAGAGGAGAGAGGACAGAGGAGAGAGGAGAGAGGAGAGGAGAGAGGACAGAGGAGAGAGGGAGAGGAGAGGAGAGGAGAGAGGACAGAGGAGAGGAGAGGAGAGAGGACAGAGGAGAGGAGAGGAGAGAGGAGAGAGGACAGAGGAGAGAGGAGAGAGGAGAGGAGAGAGGACAGAGGAGAGAGGGAGAGAGGAGAGGAGAGGAGAGAGGAGAGAGGACAGAGGAGAGAGGGAGAGGAGAGGAGAGGAGAGAGGACAGAGGAGAGAGGGAGAGGAGAGGAGAGGAGAGAGGACAGAGGAGAGGAGAGGAGAGAGGAGAGAGGAGAGAGGACAGAGGAGAGAGGAGAGAGGAGAGGAGAGAGGACAGAGGAGAGAGGGAGAGAGGAGAGGAGAGGAGAGAGGAGAGAGGACAGAGGAGAGAGGACAGAGGAGAGAGGGAGAGGAGAGGAGAGAGGACAGAGGAGAGGAGAGGAGAGAGGAGAGAGGACAGAGGAGAGAGGAGAGAGGAGAGGAGAGAGGACAGAGGAGAGAGGGAGAGAGGAGAGGAGAGGAGAGAGGAGAGAGGACAGAGGAGAGAGGGAGAGGAGAGGAGAGGAGAGAGGACAGAGGAGAGGAGAGGAGAGAGGACAGAGGAGAGAGGACAGAGGAGAGAGGACAGAGGAGAGGAGAGGAGAGAGGAGAGAGGACAGAGGAGAGAGGACAGAGGCAGAGAGGACAGAGGAGAGAGGGAGAGGAGAGGAGAGGAGAGAGGACAGAGGAGAGGAGAGGAGAGAGGAGAGAGGACAGAGGAGAGAGGACAGAGGACAGAGGAGAGGAGAGAGGAGAGAGGAGAGAGGACAGAGGACAGAGGAGAGAGGACAGAGGAGAGGAGAGGAGAGAGGAGAGAGGACAGAGGAGAGAGGACAGAGGACAGAGGAGAGAGGACAGAGGAGAGGAGAGAGGAGAGAGGACAGAGGAGAGGAGAGGAGAGAGGAGAGAGGACAGAGGAGAGAGGACAGAGGAGAGAGGACAGAGGCAGAGAGGACAGAGGAGAGAGGACAGAGGAGAGGAGAGGAGAGAGGAGAGAGGACAGAGGAGAGAGGACAGAGGAGAGAGGACAGAGGAGAGGAGAGGAGAGAGGAGAGAGAACCAGAGGTCGTTTCCTGTTAATGAAGAGGAGTTCCTGACTGTGGAGTTTAGAAGCGTTACAGAAACACAATAATGAGTGAAGCCTCAGGTTGTGTTTAGATCTTCAGGATTAAAGAAGTGAACACAGCTGGACTCTCCTCTCCTGCTGTCTCTCTTCCTCTCTTGATCCCCCTCCCCCCCCAGGTCACAGTTATTCCAGCCATCACTTTGCGTTTCACGAACCTCCTCGTCTTCGTCCTCGTTGCCTGCAGCCACACAGCTGTGAATTAAGAAGCGTGGTGACCTCTGACCCCCAGTCTCTGATCATCATCAGCCATCAAAACACACAAAACACACAAATCACACAAAAACACAACATCCACGTTTCAGAGGAAAAAGCTACATCAGTCGACACTAATGTGCCTTCTGATAAGAGACGTGCACGCAATGCATTCTGGGTGATTACGGACTAGATTAATGTTGGTTCTTCATGTTGATGTGGATCAGTTATGATTCACATTCATTTTGAAACAAAGTCACAATTAAACTCATTTTCCATCATTGATCTGATGTTTGTTCTGTAAAACGTCTGCAGACAATGAAAGATTATTTTTATGAGCTTTGAGATTTTTCTCCGACCATCATCATCATCCTCATCATCCTCATCCTGATCCTTCCTTCTTTCTTCCTTCCTTCCTTCCTTCCTTTTATCCATGCATCGATCCTTCCTTCCTTATATAAATTAGTCCTCTCGCTCTCTCTCTGTCTCTCTCTCTCTCTCTCTCTCTCTCTCTCTCTCTCTCTCTCTCTGTCTCTCTCTCTCTCTCTCTCTGTCTCTCTCTCTCTGTCTCTCCCCCCCCTCAGTCAGTAGTGATTTACTGATTAGCCTTCAGCTAACCTGTAGTCGACAGGATCCACTGGCTCACGTCTGTCTGGATTACAGTCTCCTTATAATTCACTCGGTTGCTTTTGGCAGAAACTGATCTGCATGAAGAAGAGAGAGAAGACTTCCTGTTTTCCATCCTCTCCTCCTCCTGTCAGTCACGTTCCACACTGATTTTAGTCTGACTGTCCGCTGCAGTATACAGAGATTTACTTAGTATTTGTATTGGCCCTGAATGCAGCACATCTGTAAATGTGAACAAGACAGTAAACAAACAACACAAGCAGCACTACTCTTGTTTGGATTCAATCATGTAAGCGGTGTAGCATTAAAGCATGGTGGAACTAGCTAACTAACTAGCTAGCAGCTGGCTAGCTAGCTTGCTGATTCCACCATGCTTTCATGCTAACATTACATGAACATATATATATACAGTGGTGGGTTTGTGGTCTCTCTGCCCCGCTAGGAGACCACCTCACGGTTAGGACAGCAGGCGGGAGCTTTAATGACTAGCTAGCTCTAGAGATGGACAAGCTAGCCAGCTAACTAGCCAGCTCTAGAGATGTTCAAGCTAGCTAGCTAACTAGCCAGCTGTTCTCTCTGAATCTCCGCTGACAACACTCGCGTCCCGGAGAGTGACTGACTGAACATATTGAGAGAAACTTGTATTTCTTTCAGCTATTATAAAGCTAGCAACACTTGCTAACCAGCATTCAGGGAATTATTCCCTCAAACATTCGTGGTGTTTTCTAACAGTAAAGCTGTCGGTGGACGTCTGTCCATCTGTGCAGCGCTGCAACATTTAATAACAAAGACAAAACATCAGCTTCACTAAAATATGAAACTATATTTACTATAAAGACTACAGCATGAGATAAAACTATTTCAATCTACAGCCCTGTCACTTATCATAATTTGTTCCATATTTAATTTATTCCTTAAACTATTGAGTTTAATTTACTTTAAAACATAATTAAACTTAAATCCTATAATGTTTCACAGTCAGTTCAAAGTAAAGCCGTTTATTGCATCATATTTCCTCTCATACTAAAATATTCATCTGTTCTCAACACGAACATGTAACCCTCTGATCCAGATATTCTTTAATAATACGCAAATTACGTAGCCAATCGCGGACGGCGTGCTGCCATAAATATCCGGGGTAGACAGCTAACTTCCTGTTTACATTTGGTTCCGCTGGACAGCAACTGAAAAGCAGCGACAACGTTCTGTGTCGTAACTAGACCGTGTGGTTTCTCGCACCAGTTCTGCAGTCAGCGGTCAGGTTCTTGTGAACGAGGGTTCCGGATCATCCGGAGCACCTGTAGAGGTTTGGATGGCGAGATACAAGATGGAGTTTTCCTTGGACCCCAATTCCCCGTCCTTCCCACAGGAGCTGTGGGAGGATCCAACTGAACTGAGACCCAATGAACTCTATTTATGTTTGTATGTAATGAATTTTTAGTTTGGAAAATAATCACAATACAGCGCTTGGTTGAACTGACCTGTGACTCTCGGTGGTTCCTTTACAACAATCGGGCTCCGTAGACGAGCCTAGCATCTAAAAACATGACAACTGCTCCTTAACTTCCTTTTTACTATAGAAGAAGATCAGTTCAACGTGTTTCTGTTGTAAACGTAGTGACAACAGGAAGTGGACGACCAGTAAACGAATCTCTTCACCAACACAACCGCTGACAACGACGTCCACCTCCAGAGAGACGTGTGTGTGTGTGTGTGTGTGTGTGTGTCAGGTAGTTATCAGGTCTGTCCAGCTGCTTCATGCTCACTAAGCTCTTTACCCCACACACACACACACACACACACACACACACACACAACCTGTCGCTTATTACTTAAATCTGCACAAATCATCTGGAGTCACAGCTAAGCCTCCTACAAGCAACAGTGTGTGTGTGCGTGTGTGTGTGTGTGTGGCCTTCCACAGGGAAAACATTCAACTTTCCGACACACTGTATTCCCCCCCGATATCCCGTTATCCCTCCAGTGTGTTTGTTCCCAAAGCACATTGACTTTCTGCATCATTCAACACCCTCCAACCATCTACACACACACACACACACACACACACACACACACACACACACAGATGCTAATGCTCTGCAGGAGAACCCTTCATTAGGTTTCAGCTCGTGGTCCAGCTGAGACCCAAAGTAACACTTCCTCTATCAGTATTTATATTTTCAGGTTTATTTACCTGAAAACTTGTGTTTTTAAAAACAGCAACTTGAAGTTATAAAATATATGACGACACAGCTGATCTCAGACCCCCCCCCCCCCCCCCCCCCCCCAACGAGACACTTTGATGGAGCTAGGCTAGCAGTTTCCCCCTGCTCCCAGTCATTGTGCTAAGCTAGGCTAACCACGTCCTGCGCTGCTCTTTTTAGCGGTTAGCATCAGATGAAAGAGGTTCTTCTTCTTCTCGCTGCAGCAGACAGTGAACTCAAAACATCAGCTGGAGGACGTGAGGCGCTGATGAGTCGGACCGTCTGATGGAAACATTCCTCCTCCTCCTCCTCCTTCTCCTCCTCCTCCTTCTTCTTCTTCTTCTCCTCTCTGTCTGTCGTTCCGCTCTGATCGAATTGAGGAATTGACTCTTTACATCTGCAGCATCTCGTCTCACAACATCTGTCAGAGCTGAAACTATTAATCAGTCAACATAACGATTGATGTACTGAACTTAATAATCCATTGATCGGCAACAATGTCTGATTCCAGCTTCTCTATTTGTTGCATTTCTTTGTCATGTGACACTAAAATAAGAAATGATTGAGGTTTAGATCTGATTGATGAGCAGATTCATTAAATAATCTATAGCGCTACTGTTGAACACTGTGCATAAAGAGCACGTTAACATTAATAGCACGAGTTCATATCGATTAGCTGTGTACCTGAAAGTGACATGCTAAATGTAACAGATGTTAACATGGCAATAGTTAGCATGTTAACATGCATGTCCATGCTAACTGTAGCCATATTAGCTAACATTACACATTAACACATTCATGTATTTTCACAGGACATTTCTTTACACTGATATTGATCTTCTCACTAACTCTGAAATAGACAGAAATCGTTCCTATAGTTGTGTTAATGTGTGTATGTGTGTATATTCATGTTCCGTGTGTCATCGTGTGGATGCAGGACTACTTGTATTATAAACGGTGGCGCTGCTCGTTTTATTCAATGAAAGGATGAGACATGAGGACTTCTTCCTCTATTGATTATCTGAATCATATAAATAAGTTGTTTAGTTTAGAGAGGATGAAGACACAATGATGAATGAAAGCTTTGATATCACATGTTAGACATTTCAGATTCAGGAGCCTCGGCAGCTTCTGATTGGCCGGTTGGAGGCCGTTGCTGTGAACTGGGATCAGGCCGATAACGCACATGTTGCCTCTCCTTCATTTCTGGGGTTAATTCTCCAGATTTGTCTGTAAATGTGAGCGAGATGCAGACGTGAATGTTAAACCCACGAGCTCTGTCCACGCTGTGTCAATAAAGCTTTCTCAAACAGGACGACGCGCTGCAGTGACAGACATTAGTCCCACTGGATTATGTTGGAGCTCTGCTGTGAGTCTCTGAGCAGATTATGAACCAGGGTGAGGATGAGTGTGTGTGTGTGTGTGTGTGTGTGTGTGTCTGTGTCTATGTCCATATGTCAGTGCAGATGAGCCACTCTGGGGAGTTGAGTTCTCTGTGTGTCAGTTTGTACTGTACAGCAGATAATAAGTGTGTCACTGCACTGATATCCCCAACAGACACATACACACACACACACACACACACTTCACCTGTGTGAGTCGTGTCGTTAGAACCAGATCGTCTCCAGGATTTATTTTTCTCTGTGACAGAGATATTTGGGTCAATGACATAACATGCATATTTTTGTGTCCGAGTCCACTATTTCCTTTTAAAATAATTGTATCAATTCATGACATATATAATTTCATTCTATAAAACCTATCTAGTTTTGATACATTTTCAGTACAATCAAATAATATATATTATTTTATGTTTTGGCTTCTCAAACCCTGAACATGTCAGGCGGTGCACCTGTCCTAGCAGATGAACAGACTAAGAAAACTATTAAAAAATGTATTGAAATGATAATAAATTCAAAATAAAATACTATGGCATGCTTTTATTGTTGTAACGATTCAAATAAACCACATTTTTACAAATACCAATAGTTTTAAGCTGTTGCGATAATTTAAAAACTTTTATCCAGCAATTTGAATGTTCTCAAATATCAGGGTGGCACAGCTGTAAAGATGGGACTTTTATTATGAAATTAAAGTGGAAAACAGTAAACAGGTTATTGCATCATCAAGAGGACCTCAACTGACCTTTATAGCAGAGTGAAAATGTTTTTATATCTCTTTTGAATATTGATAAAAACAGCTACTTTCAGCTTATAGGTAGAGTGGTTCACTTTCCATGTCAGGGCGGTACAACCAATGTAAAACTAGAACAATGTTATTTTATCATAAATGTCTTTATTCTATTTAAAATGTATATGTATGAAGTTGTTAGCAAGAACAAAAGCTAATGCTAGTGTCCTAGTAGTTTAATTTGAAATCAGTTGCAAATGTCAGGTGGTGCAACCAGTAAGGCAGGTGGTACAACTGCAGAGAATGTTACTCTATGATATTATATTTAAAGCTCTAACATTATAGAAAAAAAATTTCTAAAGTTTCAAAGTGTTAAGTTAACAACATTATACACTTTCAAACTATTTTTCATGATATTAATGAATATTGTTTAACTATTAAGGATGCACACGCATCGGGGTCGGGTGCTATGCAGACCGGGCGGTGGGTCGGGCGGGAGGCCCGGGCATGCCGATCGCCGGTGACATAGACTAGCTCTAGGGACGTGGAACGTCACCTCGCTAGCGGGGAAAGAGCCGGAGCTGGTGCAGGAGGTGGAGCAATACCAGCTAGAAATAGTTGGACTCACCTCCACACACAGCGTTGGCTCTGGAACCAAGCTCCTGGAGAGGGGTTGGACTTTGTCCTTTTCCGGAGTTGCCCAGGGTGAGAGGCGCCGGGCGGGAGTGGGGATACTCACGAGCCCCCGGCTGAGCGCCGCTGTGTTGGAGTTCTCCCCGGAGAGCGAGAGGGTCGCCTCCATGCGCCTACATCGGTTGCGGGGAGCAAGGCTCTGACTGTGGTTTGTGCTTATGCACCAAACAGCAGTTCGGAGTATCCGGCCTTCTTGGAGTCAGTGGGAGGGGTCCTGGAAAGGGCGCCGCCTACCGACTCCATAGTTCTCCTGGGGGACTTCAACGCTCACGTGGGCAATGACGGACAAACCTGGCGGGGGGTGATTGGGAGTAACGGCTTGCCCGATCTGAACCCGAATGGTGTTTCGTTATTGGACTTCTGTGCTTGCCACGGTTTGGCCATAACGAACACTATGTTCGAACATAAGGTGGCTCATAAGTGTACCTGGTACCAGAACACCTTAGGCCGGAGATCAATGATCGACTTTGTAATCGTATCATTTGATTTGCGGCCGTATGTCTTGGACACTCGGGTGAAGAGAGGAGCAGAGCTGTCAACTGATCACCACCTGGTGGTGAGTTGGATCAGATGGCAGGGGAACCGGTTGGAAAGACCCGGTAAACCCAAACGTGTAGTGAGGGTAAACTGGGAACGTCTGGCGGAGGACCCTGTCCGGGAGGTCTTTAACTCCCACCTCCGGAGGAACTTCTCACACATCCCGAGGGAGGTTGGGGACACGGAATCCGAGTGGACCATGTTCAAAGCCTCTATTGTGGACGCGGCCACTAGGAGCTGTGGCCGGAAGGTCATCGGTGCCTGTCGTGGCGGCAACCCGAGAACCCGGTGGTGGACACCGGAGGTGAGGGAAGCCGTCAAGCTGAAGAAGGAGACCTTCAAGGCCTGGTTGGCCCAGGGGTCTCCTGAAGCAGCTGACAGGTATCGGCAGGCCAGAAGGGCTGCAGCTGCGGTGGTCGCGAATGCTAAAACTCGGGCATGGGAGGAGTTCGGGGAGGCCATAGAGAAGGACTTTCGGTTGGCCTCAAGGAGGTTCTGGCAAACCATCCGACGGCTCAGGAAGGGAAAACAGGGCTTACCCCAAGCTGTTCTCAGCAGGGGGGGGGGGGGAACTGCTAACCCGGACGGAGGACATCGTCGGGTGGTGGAAAGAGCACTTTGAGGAACTCCTAAAACCGACCAACATGTCCTCTGCAGAGGAGGCAGCGCCTGAGGACCTAGGGGGAGGCTCACCCATATCCCTGGCAGAGGTCGCTGAGGTAGTTAAAAAGCTCCTTGGTGGCAATGCGCCGGGGGTGGATGAGATCCGCCCTGAGATGCTGAAGGCACTGGACATAGTTGGGCTGTCCTGGCTGACACGCCTCTTCAATGTCGCATGGGGGTCGGGATCAGTGCCCATGGAATGGCAGACCGGGTGGTGGTTCCCATCTTCAAAAAGGGGGACCGGAGAGTGTGCTCGAATTACCGGGGTATCACACTACTCAGCCTCCCGGGGAAGGCTTATGCCAGGGTGCTGGAAAGGAGGCTCCGACCGCTTGTCGAACCTCAGATTCAAGAGGAGCAATGCGGATTCCGTCCCAGCCGTGGAACAGTGGACCAGCTCTTTACCCTCGCAAGACTACTGGAGGGGCTCTGGGAGTTTGCCCAACCAGTCTACATGTGCTTTGTGGACTTGGAGAAGGCTTTCGACCGGGTCCCTCGGGGGGTCTTGTGGGGGGTGCTGCGGGAGTATGGGGTGCCGGACCCATTACAACGGGTGATCCGGTCTCTGTACGACTGCAGTAGGAGCTGTGTCCGCATTCTCGGCAATAAGTCAGACACGTTCCCGGTGGGTGTTGGCCTCCGCCAGGGCTGCCCTTTGTCACCGGTCCTGTTCGTGATTTTCATGGACAGGATATCTAGGCGCAGCCTGGGGGCGGAGAACGTCAGTTTCGGGGTCTTGGGATCGCCTCTCTGCTATTTGCAGATGATGTGGTCCTGTTAGCCTCCTCGGATCGTGACCTCCAGCATTCACTGGGGCGGTTTGCAGCCGAGTGTGAAGCGGCGGGGATGAGAGTTAGCACCTCCAAATCTGAGGCCATGGTTCTCTGCCGGAAACCAGTGGATTGCTCCCTCCAGGTGGGGACGGAGTGCCTACCTCAAGCGAAGGAGTTCAAGTATCTCGGGGTCTTGTTCACGAGTGAGGGTAAGATGGAGCGGGAGATCGACAGACGGATCGGTGCAGCTGCAGCAGTAAAGCAGGCGCTGCACCGGACCGTCTTGGTGAAGAGGGAGCTGAGCCGGAAGGCAAAGCTCTCAATTTACCACTCGGTCTACGTTCCTACCCTCACCTATGGTCACGAACTCTGGGTCGTGACCGAAAGGACAAGGTCGCGGCTACAAGCGGCCGAAATGAGTTTCCTCCGTAGGGTGGCCGGGTTCAGCCTTAGAGATAGGGTAAGGAGCTCGGTCATCAGGAGGGAGCTTGGAGTCGAGCCGCTACTCCTTCGCGTCGAAAGGAGTCAGCTGAGGTGGTTCGGGCATCTAATTAGGATGCCTCCTGGACGCCTCCCACTGGAGGTTTTCCAGGCACGTCCAAATGGGAAGAGACCCCGGGGAAGACCCAGAACACGCTGGAGAGATTACATCTCCCAGCTGGCCTGGGAACACCTCGGGATCCCCCAGAATGAGCTGGAACATGTTGCCGGTGAGAGGGAGGTCTGGGTCGGCCTGCTTGACCTGCTGCCACCGCGACCCGACCCCGGATAAGCGGTGGAAAATGGATGGATGGATGGATATTAAGATGCCACTGTCAAGTAAAGCAAAACCAGCAGGACGCAGGGAGCAGACAACAAGTCCTGTATGGAGTGTGTGCAAAACGCTGCTACAATGAGGTAGAAGCTGCAACACGCAGGCGGAAGCGACGGTGATTTTGCCTGTTCCAGTTATGTGCTAAACATGATTACTATGAAATATTTACTACTTTTACTTAGAGTCTAAAAGCATGTTGTTGTATTTGAAACAAAAATGCAAATTGTCTGCATATTTCCTGTGATTACTAATATTGTCAGGTGGCACAACTGATAAATGTCATGGTGGTGCGACCAGGTAAAATATTAATTTAAAGCAATAAATAGGTTAAAGTGAATTTTTTTTTGCTTGATATGATGTGAAGAACTACTGTATTGAATGTATTCATTTGTATATTTGTATTATTATGTTTCTCTGTTTAAATGTAAAATCAAAAGTTAAATATACTAAATACCTGCCAAGAGAACGCAATTATGATAAATTATTGTATACACAGTGGGTACGGAAAGTATTCAGACCCCTTTAAAGTTTTCACTCTGTTTCATTGCAGCCATTTGCTAAAATCAAAAAAGTTCATTTTATTTCTCATTAATGTACACTCAGCACCCCATCTTGACAGAAAAAAACAAATGTAGAAATTTTTGCAAATTTATTAAAAAAGAAAAACTGAAATATCACATGGTCATAAGTATTCAGACTCAGTATTGAGTAGAAGCACCCTTTTGAGCTAGTACAGCCATGAGTCTTCTTGGGAATGATGCAACAAGTTTTTCACACCTGGATTTGGGGATCCTCTGCCATTCTTCCTTGCAGATCCTCTCCAGTTCCGTCAGGTTGGATGGTGAACGTTGGTGGACAGCCATTTTCAGGTCTCTCCAGAGATGCTCAATTGGGTTTAGGTCAGGGCTCTGGCTGGGCCAGTCAAGAATGGTCACAGAGTTGTTCCGAAGCCACTCCTTTGTTATTTTAGCTGTGTGCTTAGGGTCATTGTCTTGTTGGAAGGTGAACCTTCGGCCCAGTCTGAGGTCCAGAGCACTCTGGAAGAGGTTTTCTTCCAGGATATCTCTGTACTTGGCCGCATTCATCTTTCCTTCAATTGCAACCAGTCGTCCTGTCCCTGCAGCTGAAACACACCCCCATAGCATGATGCTGCCACCACCATGTTTCACTGTTGGGATTGTATTGGGCAGGTGATGAGCAGTGCCTGGTTTTCTCCACAGATACCGCTTAGAATTAACGCCAAAAAGTTCAATCTTGGTCTCATCAGACCAGAGAATCTTATTTATCATAGTCTGGGAGTCCTTCATGTGTTTTTTGGCAAACTCTATGCGGGCTTTCATATGTCTTGCACTGAGGAGAGGCTTCCGTCGGGCCACTCTGCCATAAAGCCCCGACTGGTGGAGGGCTGCAGTGATAGTTGACTTTGTGGAACTTTCTCCCATCTCCCTACTGCATCTCTGGAGCTCAGCCACAGTGATCTTTGGGTTCTTCTTTACCTCTCTCACCAAGGCTCTTCTTCCACGATTGCTCAGTTTGGCTGGACGGCCAGGTCTAGGAAGAGTTCTGGTCGTCCCAAACTTCTTCCATTTAAGGATTATGGAGGCCACTGTGCTCTTAGGAACCTTGAGTGCTGCAGAAATTCTTTTGTAACCTTGGCCAGATCTGTGCCTTGCCACAATTCTGTCTCTGAGCTCCTTGGGCAGTTCCTTCGACCTCATGATTCTCATTTGCTCTGACATGCACTGTGAGCTGTAAGGTCTTATATAGACAGGTGTGTGCCTTTCCTAATCAAGTCCAATCAGTTTAATTAAACACAGCTGGACTCCAATGAAGGAGTAGAACCATCTCAAGGAGGATCAGAAGAAATGGACAGCATGTGAGTTAAATATGAGTGTCACAGCAAAGGGTCTGAATACTTATGACCATGTGATATTTCAGTTTTTCTTTTTTAATAAATTTGCAAAAATTTCTACATTTCTGTTTTTTTCTGTCAAGATGGGGTGCTGAGTGTACATTAATGAGAAATAAAATGAACTTTTTTGATTTTAGCAAATGGCTGCAATGAAACAAAGAGTGAAAAATTTAAAGGGGTCTGAATACTTTCCGTACCCACTGTATATAAAACACAACCACAAAATACGATGTGTTAGATACAGTAGACACTCTAAGGGATACTTGTCAGAAATTTCAGTTTGAATAAATATTAGGAAAATATATATTTTTTTATAAATATGTGGTTGCGCCACCTGACATTTTTTAGCCTGTGAAGTTAAAAAATACTGTTAAAAACTATTTAAAATACTATGAAAAGTTCGTTCACAACTTAGACTTGTTTCACCACATTTTTCCAGACACAAAAATATGCATTACATCCATTTTGAAGATAATATTTAAATTGACCTTTTTAGAAGCCTTATTCGTCAATGACCCATATATATATTATTATATGATATATATATTATTATATGATATATATTATTATATGATATATATATTATTATATGATATATACATTATTATATTATACAGAATACTATTATATGATATATATATTATTATATGATATATATATATTATTATATGATATATATTATTATATATTATATGATATATATATTATTATATTATAATGAGACTATAATAAGATGTCCTGACGTGTTTATCAAAGTGTTATTTTCAGTTTTTTTCATGTTGTAATAAAGGTTAAATATTTAACTGTAAAGTAGTAATACGTGTTTGATACCTTAATGTTTCTGCATTAAATAATAACTGTAGTATAGTTCTTCCTCTCCTGCTGCTTCCCTCCTGCAGGACAGTTAAACCTGCAGCTCATCATTTTTAGAGCGATGATGGGATTATTAATATTCAGGTTTTAAACGCGTTTGTGTGCCCAGGTGACCAATAGAAAGTGATCCGCTCCCTCAGAGGTCTCTGGCTCCATCTAGTGGCACCAAACAGAAACTACTTTCCTTTATGCAACAAAAGCTTCACTTCACCTTTTCTAGTTGTATAAATTATGTTTTATTATGTTTATGATTCATATCCTAGTATAGTAGTAGTAGTATTCTAATATACTCTTACTCTATACATTGTGTATTCTAAAGAAGTATATTTCTAGTGTTAATATCTATATTTACTGGATGGATTTACTGCCATCTATGGATCTACTGGATCTACTGGATAACCTGCTGTTACACAATCACTCACCAGTGTGGGATCAATCAACATCTATTGATCCATCTGATCTGATTCAAACGTAATCAGCTACAGAAGACTAATGAGTCTAATGAGACTAATGAGACTGAGTCTAATGAGACTAATGACTAGAATGAGTCTAATGAGACTAATGAGTCTGAGTCTAATAAGACTAATGACTAGAATGAGTCTAATGAGACTAATGACTAGAATCAGTCTAATCAGACTAATGAGTCTGAGTCTAATGAGACTAATGACTAGAATGAGTCTAATGAGACTAATGAGTCTGAGTCTAATGAGACTAATGACTAGAATGAGTCTTATCAGACTAATGAGTCTGAGTCTAATGAGACTGACTAGAATGAGTCTAATGAGTCTGAGTCTAATGAGACTAATGACTAGAATGAGTCTAATGAGACTAATGAGTCTGAGTCTAATGAGACTAATGACTAGAATGAGTCTGAGACTAATGAGTCTGAGTCTAATGAGACTAATGACTAGAATGAGTCTAATCAGACTAATGAGACTGAGTAATGAGACTAATGACTAGAATGAGTCTAATGAGACTAATGAGTCTGAGTCTAATGAGACTAATGACTAGAATGAGTCTAATGAGACTAATGAGTCTGAGTCTAATGAGACTAATGACTAGAATGAGTCTAATGAGACTAATGAGTCTGAGTCTAATGAGACTAATGACTAGAATGAGTCTAATCAGACTAATGAGTCTGAGTCTAATGAGACTAATGACTAGAATGAGTCTAATGAGACTAATGAGTCTGAGTCTAATAAGACTAATGACTAGAATGAGTCTAATGAGACTAATGACTAGAATCAGTCTAATCAGACTGAGTCTGAGTCTAATGAGACTAATGACTAGAATGAGTCTAATGAGACTAATGAGTCTGAGTCTAATGAGACTAATGACTAGAATGAGTCTAATCAGACTAATGAGTCTGAGTCTAATGAGACTGACTAGAATGAGTCTAATGAGACTAATGAGACTGAGTAATGAGACTAATGACTAGAATAAGTCTAATGAGACTAATGACTACAATGAGTCTAATCAGACTAATGAGTCTGAGTCTAATGAGACTAATGACTAGAATGAGTCTAATGAGACTGAGTCTAATGAGACTAATGAGTCTAATGAGTCTAATCAGACTAATGAGTCTAACGAGTTGTGGCAGAGAGCATGATGGGACAGACATGTAAAAGGCTAAATGATGTGATAATGTCTTGATGAATAAATGTTACTTCACACTAAGTCTTTATTTGTTCATCTCAATTCTCGTTTCATTTTCTTCACTATTTGAATTAAATCATTTAATTGTAAATTCAGCTTATATAAGTTGAAATGTTCAGTATTGATTATGTTTTCAGTTAGAAGTTGCTGGAAAAAGACTAATTATATTCAAATGTCCGGCTGCAGATTATAATCTGATATTCCATCAGGTGGAAATATTTCAGAATTCCTTTCAAACAAATTCAACCGACATTTTTATATATATTTACATTTACTCGAGTAGATAAGGACTACCGCAAAGCACACATGTACTTTTACTATCAGAATATTTAGCTGCTCATTGTAAAGGTACTTTTACTTCTTCATTCAGTGACTAAATAAAAACCTGTTTAACTAAAAACGCATTAATGAGTCCTAAAGTTTAACATGTCTCTGAACGCATCAGATTGTTTCTATATGTTAATATGTTCAGTGCAAAATCAAATGTGTAACAACATAATGAAGATGAAGGACACTTTAATAACAGAATAAGTCACGTTGTACATCAAAGGCAACATGTTTTACGTTACTGGAATACAAGAAGTGATTTGATTCGTTAAAGGACATTTTAACAACTTCTCTCAACATCTGACATTTTATAGACCAAAAGATTTAGAAATGTTTCTCCTGATTACTCTGTATGAATATTGATTGTTAACCTCTCAGATCTTTATCCGTTTATTTAGAAGCTTCATGAGTCACTTTCTAAAATAGACATTATGTAACTCGGTGAGTTCTGTCATATTAAAACACAGAATATTTACAGCTGATGTAGAGAAACAACGTTCAGTCGTCAGCGTATTAAAAAGGTTTAGTGTTGATTCAACTTTAGTTGAGTTGAATTTGCAGATTTTCATTAATAGCAGCTATTTTAATAACCGACTGTTTCTGGAACAACACGAGTCTTTGTCTCACGATCGTAAACTGAATGTTGAAGAAGTCCGACTCTGTTCTGGTGTGATTCATGATAATAATAACAATAATAACGACAGGGACTCTAATCTATCCTCACTTCGATGTCAACAGGCTTCAGTTTTTGGACGAACACGACGTCGTTGCTGCCGTCGTTGAGGTCCGGCTCTCTGAAGTCGTCCTCCGGCTCGTCTTTACAGACGACCTGCGAGGACTCGGAGACCTCGATGGGCAACTCGATGGCTCGGTTCAGGTAATCTCCCCTTCGGCCGTTCTTTCCCGCTATGGCGACGACCTGCGACGCGACGGCCCAGGCGAACTCCACCTTCCGATGTTTCTGAGAGCTCAGATCGAAGTTGTACTCCAGAATCTCGTACAGAGCCGGAACATATCGGTTGCAGTTCTGCTCCACATACCGGTGCATCTCAAAGAGGACCCCCCTCGTCAGCACTCGCAGGTCCAGTTTGGGTTTGGCTTCTCGTTTGAAGCCGACGTCGAGGTCCAATCCGATTCGTTCGCAGATGCGATAGCCGTTGACCTTTTCCTTCTCCGTTTCCACATCTCCGTTGAGAACCTCAGTTTCCGACACCTGATCCTCCGAGCCGTTGGCGGCGAGTGGTTGAGGATCGAGCGTCGAGTGACCGCTCAGTGGGACGACCGTGTTCAACCACCGGTTCACCGTCAGCGATGTGTGCTGCCTCTGCATCAAGCTTTTCTGGGTGGCGTACCATCTGTGGATCACCTGCGAGGCTTCCGTCGCTCCGCTCTGCAGATCCACATCGAAGTTGTGCTCCAGGAGGTCGTTGACCGTCTCGCGGATGGAACCGCACAACTCTCTGACGAAGGCGAACACTTCGAGCACGGCGCCGGTGGTCAGGAACGTCAGATCGAGCTTCTGGCTCGCTGGACGTTCTTCCATCGACCAAAGATCGAGGTTGATCTTCTTACAGAACGGATGTGGCTCCTGGCTCGCCAAGTCCATCCGCTGTTGCGCCGTCTCAACTTCCTGTCCGGTTTGAAAATCGCTGGTCACGTCGACCATGTTGTAAGCTTCGGGGAAATGAAAGGGACTCTTGAGGAACTCTGTTTTCCATCTATCAGGGTGGCTCTGAAGGACCTTTTCTTTTGTTATCATGTAAAGTATAAAATTCCGCTGATGCACCTCATCTTGGAGGACGAGGTTGAAGTTGTTGTCCAGAATCTCAAAGAAGAAACTGCATATACTCTTCGCCATCGCAGTCGCAAATTTATAAACCTCCAACAACACGCAGTTGGTGAGTATCTGTAGATCCAGGGTTGGTCTGTTGGCCGAGGCGACGTTGAAGTCTAAACCTCTCTCTCTGCAGCGGACAAACAAGTCGTTCACTCTGCTGGACTTCAGGATTTGTTTGGAGCGAGTCACACGTCTCTTCCAAAGCTTCTGTTTCGGTGTTTTTACGTTCGCGTCCTCGTTTTTATCTTCAGAAAACAGATCTGAGACGGCGTTCGGAGTTGTGTTCTTTGGACAAACGTGAGACGAACGAGGGCTGAGGTCAGAGATCCGAGGCGGCTCCGGGGAGACGAACACTTCCTCCTCTTCCTCCTTCACATCTTTTGTTTCTATCAGATAACTTTCAACCTTAATTTCTTCTGAATCTGACTGCATCTCCGTCTCAAATTCAACTGGACACATGTACGAGAGGTCGCCATCCTCATAAAGGTCTTTGGCGTCCTCGTCCCTAAGCCTCAGCATCCCCCTTCTCTTAGTGGCCATCGGCAGCTCTTCCGGTTGCTGGTCGTCGGGGTCACTTGTCTTTTTCCGTTTCTGGGTCAGGACTCTAAACGCCTCCTTTCTGAAGGTGTCCTTGTGCTCGACGGTCAGGCAGGCGTACTTCCTCTCCATCAGCTTGTTCACTTGCACGCGAAACATCGTTTTGTCCAACTCGTGACCAAAGTTTTGCGCGACCAGGTCAAAGACGATCCCGGTGTATGTCCCGCAGATCAATCTGGAGAAGTCGAGCAGCTCCAGCATCGCCCCATTGGTCACCAGGTTCGGGTTCACTTTGTCTTTGCGTACGTCGCCCGGTCGGAACAGCAGAGTCACGCCGAGGTCTTTGCAGAACGGGTACGCGTCAGTGGAGAGCTTCACCTGAACTCCTCCTCGTCTCTTTACGACGAACGCAGATCTGGTCCTCTCCGTCCTCTGGTCCTCTGCAGACGGGCCGCTCTTGCCGCCGTCGGAGAGGACAGAACTGTCCGCCAGTTTGTTCCTTTTAGGATAGTAACGTCCCGGCTGCTGGGACCCCGCGGACGCCATTATAGCGCAGAGGTCCGGAAGTGGAAACGCTTCTTTCCATCTTTGAGGTTTCAGCTTGATCTGGTCCCTCAGCAGCTTTACTTTGCTGTGCACGCGTCTGGCGTAGTCGTAGTACTGCTGGTCCTCGTCCACGTCAATGCCGATGTCGAAGTTGAACTCCAGCAATTCGAACAAGAAATACGTCTCGGACTTGGTCACCGTTTTGGCGAAGTCGCAAAGCTCCAGCATCACGCCGTTCGTCAGCATACTGACGTCCAGCTTGTCCTTACTCTCCAACGCCGCGTTGAACTCCAAACCGATTGCAACCGACCTGGGGAACGGGACGGCGCTCTTCTGATACCGAACGCCGTGCTGGATCCGCCGCCGCCAGATACACTCGTCGAAGCCTTCCATGTCGACAAACCGGACAGAAGCCGTTGAGTCTTTGTGTCCTGAAGAAGATCTCAGGATCCAAAAGTGTCTCCCGAGTCTTTGAGACGTCTGGAGACACTTTACTCCTCAGTCTGTGAGAGAAGACACAAACCTTTAAATACTGCGGCTGTAAATATCATTAAAACATAAGAAAACAGACAAGTAGTGAGATGAGTTCACAGCCTTCGGTTCTATCAAACTGAACAGCCATGTTTTAATATCAGTTCAAAGGTCAAACTCCTGAATTATTCTCCAGTTTCAGCTTCTCGCTGTTTTAAAGTTTTACAGACAAAACGTCGACCTGGAAATCCTTCAGAATGTTCAGGTACTACTACGGTAAAGATACTTTTATCCTTAACAAATACTGTCTTTGACGTACTATTTTGAGATATATATATAAAAGATACATAAAAAAACACCTCATAAGTCAAACCTTTTGTCTTTTTGCATCTAAAAGATTACAGAATACGTAAACTAAACTATACTAACAGTCAGTACTACATCACAGTACTAAGACACAGACAGTACTAACCAAGTATCATGAAGCCTTTTAATATCATAAATACTTTGTGTTGTGGTTTTGAGAATCCTAAATGAAGGAACACAAACATTTGTGAAGGACTGTGTCAGTAACAAGTATGAACATGTATATTAACATATATACATGTATTAATATGTATATTTACATTTACATTAACATATATATTTACATGTATATTAACATATATTAATATGTATATTGACATGCACATTAACATATATTAACGTGTATATTAATATGTATATTTACATGTATATTAACATATATTAACGTGTATATTTACATGTATATTAACATATATTAAAGTGTATATTAATAATAACGGTGCAGAGAATATTTCTCACACAGACATGAAGAGTAGTTCAGTCCTGAAGGTTGTGAGCAGATCTCATCCTTCACCACTAGAGGTCAGTCCAACACAACATCACACGAGGTGATGAAGGTGAAGATGATGAAGATGAAGCTGATGATGCTGAAGATGAAGCTGATGAAGCTGAGAGCTCTGTAGGTTGTTGTACTAGTACTTTTACTTCAGTAAAGCATCAGAATACTTCCTCCAGCTCTGATGGATCGTTTATAGAGAACACATCCGTTTGTTTGAGAACTTTAAAAACAGAGAAATGATTTATGAAATATTATTATAACTCTTTTTTCATTCTGCTTTTAATAATAATAATTAATAATTAAAATAATAATAATTATAATAATTAAAATAACTTTGCAGCTCAAAGTGCTTCAAGAAATAAATGAAAAGTAAAAAGAAAAAGCTTAAATGAACTCTTGAATACATTAAAATAATCTGTTCTCCTTTCAACTGCTTATTTTTATATTATTTTAATTCACACATTTAATTTACAACTATACATTTGTTTCTTTCTTCCTCCTGCATCCTGTTTAAAGATCATAACATATAAAGCTTTTAAAAGTTAATCTTCAAGTTCAAGTTCATTTATGATTGACGTAAACGTTACAAAGAATAAAGTTCACGTCTCGTTATTTACTTATTTTATATAAATAAAATAAATTAAAATGAATCAATAACATTAAATTAAAATCACGGTTCAGAACTTTGTATTGGAAACAAATGAAGAATCAAACTAGAATCAAACTAAAGTATTAATCTCAAACTAGAACACATTTCATCATCGTGATAAAATATTTGATACAAAAAAGATAAATTCATAAAAACATGTTTTTAATGTTTTCTAAACAATTAATTTCGGTTTAATAGGATTGTTTTAACGTTACAGTGGACTATTTTATTTCTTAATAAAATATAAACAATCAGACAAAAGGTTTTATAAACATAACACCACGATGATTCAAAGTGTAAAACAAAGAATAATAAAGAATAATGTTCAGAGGATCACAAGAGGTCATTTATATGTATTTATTGTTTGTTTATATTATTCACCAGCTGTGCACTTTTCATGTATTTGTGTTATTGTTCTATTTCATTATTTTATGTTAAACCTGCATTGTTGTTCGTAAATTTGTTCAATAAAGTTTTTTACCAAAAGTGGACCATGAACGCACCAAAATGGCCGCTCCGTGCAAACACACAACTTCTCTGTGAAAGTTTAAATGAGCGCGAGGACAAACAGGGCGGAAGCGTTCCGGTCCGCACGCGGAGGAGGAGGAGCACGTGCACTTACCGAACACCGGAGCGCTCCCCGGTGATCCCGGTGGAGGAGGAGGTTACAGTGAAGTAACGTGACGAGGAACCGGTAGCCTCTCACGAGACGATGCTAACATTCCAAACACCGGAAGCACACCGCGAGGAGGACGCGTTCAGGGACGCATCGGAAACTCCGCTTTTACAGACGACGGCTCAGAGTTTCTATTTGACAGTTTTTAGATATCATCGATAGAAACAAATACAAGTATATGAAAGTGAAAGTTTCAAAACGAGTTCCTTTTTTAAACAAAAGCCCAAACAGTTGTTTGAGTTTATCGAACAATTCATATTCTTTAACAAATGTCTTCAAAGGGACACGATACAGTCAAGAGTACTGGTTAGAAATACACAAAGAGAAAATAACTTGACTTAATCAGGGAGACATTAATAGTTATTTTGTAAAGCACTTTGTAGCATTGTTAAGAAAAATGAAATACGTAAATGAAGTGTTAATGTTGTTATGTTCTAAACTGGTTTAGAGGTTGCTGTGTTATTACTTGTGAGAAAGATAAAAACATGTTTCCGCCCGGTCTCGAACCGGGGACCTTTCGCGTGTTAGGCGAACGTGATAACCACTACACTACGGAAACGCGGTGCGAGTGATGTGTTCATGCACCTAGGAATATTCCATCTTATCCACGATCCAGACAGAGAGCTGCGTGTAGCAGCAGGTAAAGTGTGTTTCAGTGTCTAAAGGTAAGAAGTAGTAACTGCTCATTGTGGAGGTTCAGTGATTCCATAAAGACAGTTAATGAATCAGTAATGAATCTGATCAGGTTGTAGTTTAATGTATCTAACAGCTTTGTAGTCATGACTCAGACCACTTCTAGATGTTCACAGAGGTATTTGTGCAAAAAGCGAAGCAGATGTAATCTGTTAGAGGACACTTCTAAATATCCCTGTCCTTTATTAAAATGACAATAGATAATTACAAATGTCTTGAAAAGAATAAAGAATGTTTCCGCCCGGTCTCTGGCCGAACTATCGGGACCGAAGATAGTAAGGCTTAAGTCTCTTCACTTTCTCCATTCATTCTCTATGGTAGTTCTTATCACTACGGGTGTCATATATATGTGGCCACAAGCGTGATTTTGGGGGCGCTGTTTCTCACCTTCCATACCAGTGAGACCCTGTTCCCCCTTTGAGTGACAGACGTCCCATCACACCAGACAGGTTTGGCTAGCTGGATGACGTCATGCTAATAACTTATTTAGCTTTTTAAAACAACGGGGACAGATCCAGCACGGACAGTTAGGGAGTGAGGGACATGAAGCACCTGCTGAGACATGATGTATAGTTATGAATACATCATTATATATATATATGTGTGTGTGTGTGTGTGTGTGTGTGTGTGTGTGTGTTTTATATTATAGTGAATAATATTATATGATATATACATTATATTATAGTGAATATTATTATATGATATATACATTATATTATAGTGAATATTATTATATGATATATATATTATACTGAGACTATAATAAGATGTCCTGACGTGTTTATCAAAGTGTTATTTTCTGCTTTTTTTCATGTTGGAATAAAGGTTAAATATTTAACTGTAAAGTAGTAATACGTGTTTGATACCTTAATGTTTTTGCATTAAATCATTCTGGGATGTTTGCTGACATTGACTGATGAGGCTCAGCCCTACAGAGAACATGTTCACCACCTCCACTGAGTACTGACTACATTAGTAGTAGAGTACTGCATCATGAAGTTGTCCTGTCCGACCTGCCGTCCCTGTCCGTCTGGTTATACGTCACAGCTCGACACGGACACACACACACACACACACACACACACACACACACACACACACACACACACACACACACACACACACACACACACACACACACAGGGCGACCCGCCAGCAGAGGGTTCGGCAAGCAGGAAGCTCCTTATTTGGGCGTCAGGACATCCGCTGCAGTGACAGGAAACACCATATTTGGGCTGTTGTTCTTCCTGAAGAGAGCTGCTGGTGACAAAGTCTGATCCTATTGGCTGAGACACACACACACACACAGGATTTACTGTGTGTGTGTGTGTGTGTCTCCTGAATGCACCTTTAAACTGACTTTCACGTTAGATTTTTACCGAAAAACGACTTTTATTCTAACTTTTAAATTTTTCTATTGAAAAATATAAAATAAAAAACAAATGTATATATGTACATACATAAGCATTAAATACAACTATTTAACAAACGCAATAAATAATTAATTACTTTTCGTCTGATTCATTAATAATTGATCTGATCGTTCCCGATCGTCTGCATCAGTTTGAATCTTCTGATTCGTTATTGAAGTCACCTGATCACGGGCCCTTTAGCTGCTTGTTCTGGAGCTTTCGACCACAAAACATGGTCTTCTTCAGCCACAGTTGTCATGAAACTGTCGATGATACAAATCACCATTTTGTGTTCCATGTTGACCGAAAAGTTTTTTAACCTTAGAAATAAAAGCTGACGAACAAACAACCCCCACTCAAGGACCTCTTACTGAGGAGCTTTCGCCCAGAATCACATGGTCTTCATCGGCAGAGACGATCAGCGTGAAATAAAAAGCACCAACAGTGTTTCTGACATTTTATTCTTGTATCTCTAAGAGGAAACACGTTCAGTATAAAATCATGTAAACGTCCCAGAAACCTACTCAGTAGGTACGTGTTCATGTACTACATGTACTCATATGTACACTCATCATCAACGACAGTCTCTGTACATTCAGGTAACCGGCTCTCTCTCCTTATCTCAGCACTTTTCCCTCTGAAGTTTAGTACGAGGAGGTTTTAGTTCATGTCTTCCTGTACGGTGGCTGAAAAGGCTCATATAGAACCAGCAGCCAGTGAGTAAAAACATCCAATCAGGTGCTGACCTCGCCCACAAATATCAGACATCCGGTCAGATACGCGAGTTTGGTTTTAAAGGTTCAGAGTTCAGTCCGAGACTTCCTGTCTGTCAGCAAACGCTGGAGCCGAGGAGCTCCGACTGAGGACTCCCCACCGGAGAGGAGCAGGAGGAGGAGTAGAGGTGGGAGGACGGCGAGGAGGTGAAGCAGGGGGAGTGGAAGAGGGAGGTGGCGGGGGAGGGGGAGCTGTGAGCGGGGGAGGGGGAGGAGTAGGAGGAGCAAGGGGAGGAGATGGGAGCAGAGGAGGAGGAGCAGCAGGAGGAGGTCTTGCGGTCCCGGTGCTTCTGGTGGATCTTGGCGTGCCGCTTGCGCTCGTCGCTGCGGGCGAACTTGCGTCCGCACTCGGTGCAGGCGAACGGCTTCTCGCCGGTGTGCGTGCGGATGTGCGTGGTCAGGTGGTCGCTACGGCTGAAGCTGCGCATGCAGATGCGGCACTGGAACGGCCTCTGGCCCGTGTGGACGCGCACGTGACGCGTCAGCTCGTCGGAGCGGGAGAAGCGGCGCTCGCAGCCGTCTGCGGGGCAGGCGTACGGGCGCTCGTGCAGCGGCGTCTTGCACTGACGTCCACCGGCGGGGGACCTCCTGACCCGGCCCGGTTTGGCAAGCTGGTGGGCCTGGTGGGCGGAGCCTCGAGGCTGGATCTGCGAGGAGGAGAAGGCTTTGATGGTGGAGAGCGGCGTGAGCGCCGGCGGGTTCGCCGGCTTCTGGTCCTGGAGCGGGCAGAGCTCGCCGCCGTGCGAGAGGAGGTAGTCGGGGAGCATCTGCACCACCTGAAGGCCAAGCCTGGAGGCCGGGTAGGTGGGGGGGGGGGCCCTGCGGCGGGAAGGCGTGGGGGGAGTCGGTGGCGGCGTGGGGGGGGAGGTCGGAGCCGCCGCCGGACGTGTAAGTCGGAGTCGCGGAGAAGACGGAGGCAGCGTCGCTGGAGCCGCAGCTGATCTGGACTGAGCTGAAGCTCGGTGGGGATGACATCACCGATGATGTCGCGGGGGGGACGCTGACAAAACCCGTGAACAGGCTGAGGAGAGGCTCCGCCCACAGGCCGCCGCTGGAGGCGGGCTCAAAGCTGAAGCGGCCGCTGTAGGCCAGAGGGGGGAAGCTGTGCAGGTCCAGGTCTGACAGAGAGTCTGAGGGAGAAACACAGAAGAAGAAGAAGAAGAAGAAGAAGTTATCGCCTGTCTGTGACACACAGCGCCGCTCTGATTGGCTGCAGATAAAGATGACGTCATTGTTATAACTTCAAGTCTCATTTAGTTTGTGACAGAGAAACAGGAAGTGTTCAACTAATAAGATATATAACATAATACATATAATATATTAAATATAATATAAATAATTTAATATAATATAATATAATATATAATAAGGACACAGTCTAGTCTTTATATTCTCAGCACATCATTGTTATGAACTCCTATAACTTAACATGTTATTGGATTCACTGACCTGTAAAACTGATATTAAGTTTAGGTGTTTAATTATTAATCAATCATAATAAATAATCTATTATCTAGCCGACAAGCAACATTTAAACAGCTTTAAACACTCTTTAAATCATGACAGTTCATTCCTCTTTAAATGCATTAATAATAATAAAGTCAGGACTTTCACTTTTCTCTATGAATTATTAAACGTGGGATTTTACTCATTAAAGTTATTTATTTCTGCATATTTCTCATAAAAATGTGAAACTTTTAAGGTGTTTTTATTCACAAGCAGCCCTCCTCCTCCTCCTCTAAACCTCCTCCTCACCTCCGTACTCCCCGGGCTCTACGCTCAGCAGCCCGGCTCCCTCCGCCGCCGACGCGGCCAGCAGCGAGCCTCCCGCCGCTGCGTTCTGCAGCAGCATCTGCAGCTCCTCGAGCTTCGAGTAGTACCCGTCCAGCGGGGAGGGGGGCGGCGGGAGTCCGGCCAGAGGGTCCGAGACCTGCAGGGCGGACACGGCCATGTCTCCGGAGGAGGAGGAGGAGTGGAGCTCCGGAGCACCGAGCTTGTTCCAGCGGGAGGACTGAGCTGATGAGCCCGACGGAGAGGCGCTCTGTCCGGGCTGCTGCTGCTCGGAGGAAGCCCACACTGAGAGGGTGGAAAGCTCCGGAGGTTAAGATAATAATCCACTTTAGATGTTTAGTGCTGAGTCAGCACCGGGAGAGTAAACAACGTTACCGGGCAGGTGTCTCCACGTGCTGTTGAACTTGAGAGTGTCACTTTCTTCACGAGGATCTCCGGCTTTATAAAGACTCCTGCGTGACGTACGTTCCCTAATATGGTGTGGAGGAAAGCCCATATTTGGGCAGAGCGGTGAGCGCGTGCAGCCCCGGTGAGCGCGCCCCCTCCCCCCCCTCTGCTCCTGCTGCTGGTTTTTGGAGCGTGAACGGATCCAGTAGAGTCCACCAGACTCCCGGTCCGGATCTGACGGACCGCACTGCAACCGATAAACGGAGAGCAGAGAGCCGCCATGACCGGAAACAACCCAGAGACACGTCACGGCTCGGATCAGGTTCTGAGGCCTGACGTCACATATGGAGATCAGCCAGCACGCGTCATCACTTCCTCGAACCTTATTTGGGTGTTTTTCCGGTCGGACTAGCTGATCTGAGAGCGAAGAGGAGGCGGGACCTCTTTGACTAAACACTTCAGAGGTACAAGTACTCTGTTCAGTACAGGTACAAGTACTCTGTTCAGTAGTGACAAAGCAGGTACTCTGTGCTGAAATAGAGTAAAAGTACCACAGTCTAAAAGTACTCTGTTAGTAGTAAAAGTACACAAATACTATCAGATTCATGTATTTTAAGTAACAGTAGTAAAATTTACTACCAGTGTGTTTGTGTTGATATGTAGAATAATACATTTAATATGATATATATATAAATATATATATATATAAATATATATATATATATATATATATATATATATATATATATATATATATATATTACAAACGTGTTGAGTCCCGTTCTTTAATAAACAGAGGACACGTCATACCGAGTGGGATAAACATCCTAAACTCTACACCAACATATATTATAGTCTATAAATAGACTCACGTGGAGACATAGACTGTAAATAAAACACACGAGGAGAGCTTTATGTTCCTAAAGGTTCTCGAAAGCGTTTGACCGTAGTGGTAGTTTTAAAACTGTACAGAATGCACACGTGTATACGGGGGGATTAGCTCAGATGGTAGAGCGCTCGCTTAGCATGCGAGAAGTAGCGGGATCGATGCCCGCATCCTCCACATTTCTTTATTAGATAAAGGTTTCCACTGAAGCCTCTGAAGAAACTTTTGTTCCATAAAAGGAATAAAAATATTTATGTGATCACTGATGAGACAATATTTAATAATATCAATAAACTGATCAGATGTCTCTGTGTGTGTGTGTGTGTGTGTATGTGTATGTGTCTGTGTTCACTCCTTCATAAAGAACATGACAGAGTTCTCCAGCAGAAATAGAACAAAGCTGAGACGGTCGGTATGTTGAGTCATGAACAGCTGATTATTTTAGACTGTGACACACACACACACACACACACACACACACACACTCTGTATATAAACAGCAGACCGTCCCACTCTCAGTCTAAACTCCTCCAGCAGCAGCATGTTGTGTCCCAGCGTCTTCCAGCCGTCCCCCTTCACTACGCGGTCTCTCCTGGACCTGGACCTGTTCTGGCCGGTCCGCAGCCTGTGGCCTGAGACCCGGCCGCTCCTCCACCTGGTGGAGCAGGAGGTGCTGCGCCTCCTACTGGAGATGAGGCGGAGCATGGAGCACATGGAGAGGCTGCACCGGAGGATCTTCGAGGAGATCGACCAGACCTGGTCCCAGAGGGGGGCCTTCGAGACCATCGCGGTCCATGAGCTGGGGAGAGACGGCGGCGGCTTTGCCCTCAGTCTAGACACACAGGCGTTCTCCCCGGAGCAGCTGTCCGTCAAACAGGTGGGCAGGAAGCTGAGGGTGAGCGGCCGGACGGAGAGGAAGCAGGACTCCTCCCCCTCCTCCTCCCCCTGCTGTCAGGACTTCATGAAGGAGCTCCAGCTGCCGGACGGCGTCGACCACGAGGCCCTCACCTGCTCGCTGGTGGGGGGGCGGCTGCAGATCCAGGCCCCCCCGGAGAGAGCGCTGCATGATGGGAAAGAGAGGCTGGTGCCCATCAGACTCACCTCTTCCTCTTCCTCCTCTTCGTCAGAGAGCAGCCCTGCTGAGAGGAACTAAACAGAGTGAAGCTTCTCGTCTTTTCTCATATCTTTGTTTTAAACGTTTTGTTGCTTCTAAACAATTTGACTTTGAATATAAAAAATTATATTAAATATTTAAATAATTCTCATATTTGACTCGTTATATTAACATTCACATTAGTACTGCTGCTAAATAAACCGGTTTCTATCACTGATGTCATCAATATTAAACGTAAACAAAGTCATTTCTCATATTAAGCTAAAAATGTCACTTTATCATTTATATTCCAAATTAATTGGAACTTTCTCATTAAATTGAGACTTTATTCAAACTTTATGATTTTGTTTTCACTGAAACTTTGTTGTTGTAATATTGACTTTATTGTAATAATTATTTTTAAGTGATCAACTCGTTCTTGATGCGTCACATTTCTATCATAAATGTAACTTCATTTTACTTTAAATATATAAATAAAAATACTTTTTCTCAGTCAATTAATTAAAAAAAAAATTCCAAAACTTTACTTTTTGTTCTCTTAAAATGTAAACTATAATCTCAAATGTGACTTTTTGTGCAAAACAATAAACAATAATATGACATGATTCAAAAATAGAAAATATGAAATAAAATATGGTAAACAAACAAGAGTACGTTAAAACAAGTATATTATTAAAGAGCAAAGACGTGTAACTGTAAGAGGATGTCAGAGTCTGAGTCAGTGGGGGTCCTGGTCTTAGTTTTGATGGCCAGACGTGTGTTTCCTCAGCTTCACACGCTGCTTCCTGTCAGACAGGAAGTCTGTGATCCACGTGGAGCTGGTAGACCTGGTCCTGCAGCAGAGACGGTGTTGAAGGCAGAGCTGAAAGTCCACAATCAGGATCCTGGTCCAGATCCTGAGGAGTCCAGATCCTGGAGGTCTCTGTCCAGAATAGAGGGAGTCGTCTTGGTGGTGTGTGTGTGTGTGGGGGGGGGGGGATTGGGACTTCATGCTCATAGAGTCATGACGTTTGTCATAATTAATAAAATAGCTTCGTAACATCTTAACTTTATTTTTTTTAATCTCATAAAAACACAAATATTCTGACTTCTTCTTCTGTTTATTTGGATTTTCTTCTTCTTGTGTGTATTCAGTTGTATTTTGGTCGCCTGTCTTTGTTTTAAATGTTCTATACGAATAAAGTTTGACCAAACATTTGAATCGACTTGATGACAATAAAAACACAGGACACCAGTTTTTCTCCTTTCTTTGTAAAATAATTCTCGATAAACTTAATTTATTCACAAACTGCTTTTCAAATTTGCCATGTCGTCATTGTTCTTTTTTTTTTTTTTTTTTTTTTTTTAAATCACATACAATAAAAAACATTTCTAAAAGACGAGATGTCCGAGTCTCTCCGCTAACTGTACACGACTCCTCCGTCCTCGAGCTTTTTTTATATTTTATTTTTTAAAACACGATGCGTTCATCGCCGACACGTCGTCACGCTCAGACATCAGATTAGAAATATTAAGAAAAAACAGCAGAAAGTAAAGAACAGAGGGACTAAGAGTTTAACAGCTACGGTACACATCTCTTCTTCTTCTCCGTTAGTTTAGTCTTTTCTCTTTTTTACGTTTTGATTTACAGAATAATAGAATATGTTCAGTTAAGGCTTATGTCGGGCGTTATGGAGCGATCAACAGAAACAAACGAACGAACCAGGAGGGGGAGGGGCGCTCGTTTATGTGTGTTACGGGGACACTGTGCGTGTGTAAATGTGTGTTCCGGGGACACTGGTTGTGTTACAAGTGCATTGAGTGTGTACATGTGTGATACTGGGATAATGTTTTATGAATTTGTGTTACAGGGACACTGTGTGTATATTTGTCTTACAGGACCAATGTGTTTGTGTACGTCTTAGAAGGAAACTGGGTGTGTGTATATGTGTTACACGGACACTGTAGTCTGCAAGTGTACAACAGGGGCACTTTGCATGCATATGTGGGTTAGTAGGACATTGTGTTCAGTAGGTGTGTTACTGGGAAACTTAGTGTGTGTGTCTGTATATGTGTATAAAAAGGACATTATGTTCTGCATGTGTTTCAGGGACTGTATATGTGTTACAGGGACATTGTGTTTGTGTGTGTGTTACGGAGACATTGTGTTTGTATGTGTGTGTTACGGAGACATTTCTGGTTTGCTATTTAAATGTAGTTTTGTAAATTTAAGTGAAGACTGTACCTGTTTGTTTTTTTCTAGTGGACAACACGTGAAGCTAACAAGCTAGCTTATAGTTAACTTTAATGTCGTCTTAAAGGAGCAGTCCAACACTTTGGTAAATAGTCTCATCGTCTTCCTCTCAGAGAGAGATGTTCAACACGTCACCTGACAGGAGTCTGGTAGAGGCAGGGGTCCCCCAGTCTTTATGCTAAGCTAGGCTAACAAACATGAAACTGCTGTTCACCTGAACGCCTCGCTGGTTCTAAAACGTTGAACTGTTCCTTTAAGAGAGAGGATGAGAGGATGTTTTTGTAAAAACAATCTTTTACAAAGTGAAACCAAGATATGAAACTTTAACATGACGATCCATCACAGCCGACGTTTAGACAGCTTTACTTTTCAATCAAACTTTAATGAATCGTAACTCTTACTCTTCGGTGCATTCAGGGACATTTGGACATCCGAGGCCTGAGAGTCGTCTGTTGAACTGAACCAACCAAAGATATGTTTTTGTTTTTAACGGTAATCCTGTTAACTTGTTGATTGTCTCCCTGGTTTCAGTCTCTAACGTCGCTATTAGATGCGTTTTTAAATCAGCAGCTTAAAAATCAACTCTCGGATGTCCAAGTGTCTTTGAACGCATCATTAAAGAGAACTACAAACCCGATTCACATGAAACTTGGTGGAAGGGTGCGACACGAGCCAAGGAAGATCCCAGAATGCTTTGGGGCAAAAATCAAAATCAAACGCAGACTGACGGATGATTTTCATCAGGGTTTGAAAGCATCAGCAGGAAACGTGTGGTTCAGACCTTCAACGTGCACTTCTTCTTTTAGTGACTTTCAAGCAGAAATTGGGAGAATATATATATTTTTTTTAAATCATAAAATAACCTTTTGAACATTTTCCATTGGACGTCCTGGTCGTCACTTTCTCACCTGGTGGTTCTGTGAATCTTCAGCATCCAGATTAAATCCAGAGAAGAAGAGTAAACGTCTTCTGGGAATAAATTATAGAAAATAATTTAAAACCGTCTCATACCACCGTTTGGTCAGAATCATAATTTGATATTTGATGACTTTTATTTTTGGCAGAACGTCTGAAACATCTAGTTTTCAAAATCCAGATTTAACTCTGAATTTCAGATTTATTAAAGATAAATTTGTTTTCTGTAATTTAAAGATAAACATCAATATAAAATGTTCGTCTTCATAATAAAACATCGTGTATTAAATAACTTAAACCATCTGAACATCATTACAGGAGGATTTTACTATTTTCTTTTTCCTGTGATTTCAAAATAAAAGTGTTTCCTGTGAGGTGTAAAGTAGTCGTGTGAATAAAAAGCATCTGGAAACATGAGCTGTGATGAAGAGGCTGTAACCTTCCTCTTCTTCTGTGGTGCTTTAACGGCATTATGGAGACGTGACATTTGTGAGCTCAGAAGACAAATAAATAAATACATAAATAAATAAATAAATAAATGACATCATCTGGATTCATCAGATGACCACCAGGAGCTCGTGATGTCACACTCACACACACACACACACACACACACACACACACACACACACACACACACACACACACACACACACACACACACACACACACACACACACACACACACACACACACACACACCAAAAGGTGGACAACAGCATCAGTGGCTACCTGCCCTCAGTGAAGCCTGACAGGACGACGCCACCAATCAGCAGCCAACCTGAACGCATCACCACGCCCAGGTCACATGACCGCGTGTGTGTGTGTCTCTGTTTGGGGTTTATTATTATTATTACTCTCTGGAGGTAGAGGTCTGGTGTCGCGGTGCAAGGACCCAATCGTGGCGATGGCGTTGTAGGTTTGGCGCTGCAGCCTCGTCGGACTGTTAAGCACGATGCTAAGCTAAACTTCCTCTCCTTCAGTCTTCACCGTCCGGCAGTCACATCATCACTGTCGTCGTCAGCGTTCAGCTCACCCGATGAGAGAAGGCGTTGTTCCTGAGAGCCTTGCTGATTGGTGGCAAGGAGGCGCAGCGTGAAGGAGACGATGGCGGTGCGTTTTTTCAATCCAAAAAACTAAAATCCAAAACAACGAAACAAGAGAACAGCCTTCCATTTACAAACGCCTCAGTTTTCTTCTATCAAGTTCAAGTCCAGTTCTGTACAATCCCTCTCGAACACGGCTTGCTGCGCCGCCTCACGCTCCTGCGCCTCCTCCTCCTCGCCATCGTCGTCCTCCTCGTCGTCGTCGTCCTCCTCGCGGCACTCCTCATCGCTCTCGCTCAGCGGCCCAATGCTGGTCCTGCCCAGGCACTCGGCCGGCGAGCAGGAGCCCCGGAAGTCGCCCATGAAGGACTCCATGCCCATGAAGACGTCGCCACAGGCCAGCCTGCCGCCGCCGCGCTCCAGACACTGAGGGTCGATGCTGCGCGTCTGCAGGAGGGAAGAAGAAGAAGAATTGTTACCAAGTGATGAGATCAAAATATCACTCGTCCGTTTACACCGTCGGATTCTGACCTTGTTAAGAGCCATGAAAATAAAAAAAGCTCGAAGAACTTCAGCAGAACGGAGACGACGAGGAGCAACAACACCGTTAAAAGATGCACAGATTTAGTCTTTTTAAAAAGACCAATATTTTGAATGTGAATAAAAAGCCGGCCCACACCGTACCTGGGTCATCTTGGTGAAGTCGAGGACGGGTCTGGCACACGGTCTGTCGGGGTCCCGGCGTCTCTTCAGACCCGGTTTGAGCAGCAGCAGGTCGCAGGGCTGCGAGTGGCAGCGCGGCAGCTGCGGAGGCAGACTCCGCCTCAGAGACGACGGTGTGCTGCAGGCCGAGGAGGGCGAGGCGGGAACCGGGCCGCCCGACGCCGACACGGCCGAGCAGCTTGGCGGACGCGCCGGAATCTGGCTCGGCACCGGAGGAGGCGGCGGCGGCGGCAGGAACGTGGAGGCCGCCGCCGAGTCTCTGATGAGCACGGGGGAGAGGGAGAAACGCCTCTGAGGAGGGGGAGGCGGGTGTAGGGGGGAGGGCGAGGAGGAGCAGGAGGAGGGCGAGGGGAAGAAGCAGCAACAGGCTCCGCCCCCCGCCGCTGCCTCGCTGGGGTCCCACGGAAAGCTCCAGGGCAGTGGTGAGTCCGGAGACAGCGCCAGGCTGAAGAAGGTGGGGCTGGATGAGGAGTGCAGCGACGAGTTCAGGGAGGAGCTGGGGGCGCGGAGAGGACAGGCTCCTCCCCCCACCACGCCCACCCCTATGACCCCTCCCCCCGCCGTGACCCCACCCCCGTGACACTGCTGGCGACTGACGGGAGTCCAGACCCGCGAGGCGCTGGGCCGCCAGGTGTAGCGGCAGCGCGACAGGTCCTCGGGCACCGACAGCGAGCGGCAGTGCCGTTTGGGGGGAGGGGGAGGTGGGGGCCCGGGGCCGCAGAGGGGGGGGGCTGTCGGGGCCCCGGGGAGGGACAGCTCAGATGCTGAGGTGCTGGGGGCCAGGGGGCGGTGCTGCAGCAGGTGAGAGGGGGGGGCGCCGTCCAGGGGGTCGCCCCCCTCCTGCAGGTGAGCATCTGGGGGCACCAGGGGCACGGGGCCGGGGGAGGGGGGGAAACTAGAGCTCAGTAACCCCCCCTGCAGGCCGGACTTGGAGGGAGGGCAGAGCTGCCAGTAGCTGCTCTCTGAGAGGAACAAACACACACATGATAATGTTATTTACTTTACTTTTCAGTTGCATCATGGGAAATGTAGGATCCAGTGTTTCTCAGGGTTTTACCCAAACGAGAGACTGAAAGTCAGGATCTCCAACTCTGCTGTACAGATCAGTGTGTTGTAATTTACTGGCATTCTCTTAATTTAGAGCAAATCACATAATCCTCACCAGGCATCAAGCCATCTGGGGGCCAGCACTCTGCGAGGGTTTTCGGGTCCAGCAGGGACTAAAAGACCAAAAGGTGGAGTTTTAACAGAAAATTCAATTTTATTTGTGTTGAAGAAAATGTTTAAAACTCAAGGGAGCCGTAGATAAAAAAATTGTCCACGACGTTCCTTAGCGCCGCCCCACGACGTTCCTTCGCGCCGCCCCACGACGTTCCTTCGCGCCGCCCCACGACGTTCCTTCGCGCCGCCCCACGACGTTCCTTCGCGCCGCCCCACGACGTTCCTTAGCGCCTCCCCACGACGTTCCTTCGCGCCGCCCCACGACGTTCCTTCGCGCCGCCCCACGACGTTCCTTCGCGCCGCCCCACGACGTTCCTTCGCGCCGCCCCACGACGTTCCTTCGCGCCGCCCCACGACGTTCCTTCGCGCCGCCCCACGACGTTCCTTCGCGCCGCCCCACGACGTTCCTTAGCGCCTCCCCACGACGTTCCTTCGCGCCGCCCCACGACGTTCCTTCGCGCCGCCCCACGACGTTCCTTCGCGCCGCCCCACGACGTTCCTTCGCGCCGCCCCACGACGTTCCTTCGCGCCGCCCCACGACGTTCCTTCGCGCCGCCCCACGACGTTCCTTAGCGCCGCCCCACGACGTTCCTTCGCGCCGCCCCACGACGTTCCTTCGCGCCGCCCCACGACGTTCCTTCGCGCCGCCCCACGACGTTCCTTAGCGCCGCCCCACGACGTTCCTTCGCGCCGCCCCACGACGTTCCTTCGCGCCGCCCCACGACGTTCCTTAGCGCCTCCCCACGACGTTCCTTCGCGCCGCCCCACGACGTTCCTTCGCGCCGCCCCACGACGTTCCTTCGCGCCGCCCCACGACGTTCCTTCGCGCCGCCCCACGACGTTCCTTCGCGCCGCCCCACGACGTTCCTTCGCGCCGCCCCACGACGTTCCTTAGCGCCGCCCCACGACGTTCCTTCGCGCCGCCCCACGACGTTCCTTCGCGCCGCCCCACGACGTTCCTTCGCGCCGCCCCACGACGTTCCTTAGCGCCGCCCCACGACGTTCCTTCGCGCCGCCCCACGACGTTCCTTCGCGCCGCCCCACGACGTTCCTTCGCGCCGCCCCACGACGTTCCTTAGCGCCGTCCCACGACGTTCCTTCGCGCCGCCCCACGACGTTCCTTAGCGCCGTCCCACGACGTTCCTTAGCACCGCCCCACGACGTTCCTTCGCGCCGCCCCACGACGTTCCTTTGCGCCGCCCCACGACGTTCCTGTTGAGACTCACCAGATAGAAGTCCCCTGGTGGAGCAGGGTCACCTTCCAGAGTCTGCTTCCTCAGGCTCTCCAACAACAGCGTGACCACAACATAGTGGCAGGAGGCGGGGCCAAGGGGGGAGATGGGGGAGGAGAGGGAGAGAGCAGGGGGGAGAGGGGAGGAGGAACAAGAGGAGGGAGGGGAAAGCCACAACCGGTGTTTTTGGGTGTCCGGCCGTTCGGTCCGTCGCAGGAGGAGAGGGGCTGAGACGACTCCTCCTTACCTCAGGGCCAGGTAGCCCCGCCCACTCTCACAAGGACATTGTCAAGTCAGCTGTTGCCGCCGGCAACGCACCTGGAGAGGAAGGAGAGACACGAGTGTTGAGGAGTCGTTCACGTTCAACAAACATCAGGACATCGTTTATGTGTTTCTAGTCTCTGATCTCTAAATACGAGTAAATACATAAAACCTCTTTACATTATTTCCCATAAATTCCCATGTAAAGTTTCCCCTTTGAATATTAATATGTATATATATATTAATATATATATATGTCAGCTGGTCTGTAGGTACAAAAAGGTCATGAGCCACAAACAAGAGGACCTCCTTTAAACCCTGTCATGTGTGTGGAGCTACTGGTCTTACTGGTACTACTGGTCTTACTGGTACTACTGGTACTTACTGGTGCTACTGGTCTTACTGGTACTTACTGGTGCTACTGGTCTTACTGGGTTAAACACGTGGTTAAATAACGGCTCAGTGTTTGGTGATGACAGGAGGCCCATTGTGCAGCCTGTCTGGCTGCTGCTAGCTTGTGGCTAACAAATCCCATTGTTTTCAACGAGGGATGCTAACACGAAGAAGTAGCGTTATTTTCTCTCCCGTTTGAGTGCACAATAAATGTGGGAATGTCGTTATTTTACATACTTCGTTTAGAAATAAAATAATTCAGATATGTGGTATTAACGCAGACCTGTTACATCACCGGAACGGTTAGCTTTGCTATCAATAATGTTATCTCGTTATTACTTTCAAGGTCGGCACAATAAATTCAGCCATTTTGCTCCCTTGAAACAAAACGGATAATGAAGATTGTTTCGACGCCGACACAGACTCGCTGCCTCCCGGGTGATCAGGCCGGTCTGAGAGAGGAGGGTGGGGGGGTTCTGTGGGGCTAACGGAGAAGCTACACTGGCCGCCTGTCTGGATGAATCCAGGGGCAGTAGCAAGCGAGCTAACGGTGGCTAACTGACCTGCCAACCGTTAGCCGCGTTAGCTATAACGTTAGCTGCAAAACAAACCCAGTAAATATCTCCCGGGTTGTTCTGATTTATCGTCCCTACTTCAGCTTCTACCCGAGAGAGGTTATTTCTGGCTCAGGCTAACTCGCATCCTAGAACCAGCGGTGCTAACAGTGGTAATACCGGAGGATGTTTGAGATAACGTCTGGCCGGCCTGTGAGCGCTCAGGAGCGGCGTGTGAGGAGGAAAACACTGCGGGATGCTGCGGTACGTCAGCTAGCTACCAACAAAAACAAGCGCTCATTTCTCTCACGCTGCAGCCGGCTGGC
>NW_027466572.1:80000-115000 GCF_050575085.1 Anarhichas minor | reverse complement strand
CGGCAGGACCGGGTAGCACCGGTCGTAGGGGGACCTGCAGGGTATAAAAGAAACGTATCTGAGATTCTCTAAAATACAGAAAACACCTGAACGTATCATGGCGTCATCAGTTGTGTTCACTGACCTCTTGTTGTCCAGATCGTCCGTCCCCACGGCAACGCTGCTGGTGGACACTTTGAGGATACAACGTTCTAAGATGGACGGCCTGGGGGGGGGGGGGGGGGGGGGGAGAAGACCAGCTTAGACCAGAGCTATGGTTTAAAGGAACTTTAAAGTCTGTATGCTACATCAAGCTAAGCTACACTATGCTAAGCTACTACAGACGTCTGCTGTTTACATAAAGAAGTTGGACCTGCAGGTTTTGTTGCTGGCAGCTCGGTCTCGTCCTCGCAGGCCGCCGACAGCAGGATGAGACGGGGCCGGAGACGCGTTACTGAGAGGAGGAGAAGACCCAAAAACCAGGAGGAGGAGAAGAACCAGAAGAAGAACAAAAACCAGAAGAAGAACAAAATCCAGAAGAAGAACCAGAAGAAGAAAAACCAGGTTTTTAAAAGAAGCTTTGAGTGAGTCATCAGGACAATAACATAATTAAAAAGGTGACGTCATAATGAAGAATCATCATCAGCTGGAATAAATACAGAGAATCTATACTTTACTTTGTGTTGATGTACTTTAGTAGGTCCATTGTCTGCTACTTTATACATCAGTACTTTTGGCAATACTTTACCAATAATACTTTAGCTTTTACTCAAGTATGTTTGTGTGCATTTCTACACTGTGGTATGAGTACTGATCAGAGTACTTCTTCCACACAGACGATGTCATCGTGATGTCATCAGGACATCCTGCCGCCATGTTTCTCACCTGACAAGACTGTCGAAGACAGAGCTGCAGCCGGGGAGGAGCCAGGGCTCGGGGGCGGAGCCTCGGGGGGTGGGGCTTCGGGGGGCGGAGGTCAGCAGCGGGTCGGGGTGGCCGTCCGACCAGCCCTTTGCACACGACCACGAGCCCAGACAGAAGCTGAGGACACAAACGTCTCATCAGAGGACGGACCAGCAGAAAATGGCGGCATGTAGGATCGGTCCACCACAGTCCTGGTGCATCGTGGTCTATCAAACGAGGTTCCCACACAAAGAAACACCGGGTTCAGGTTCAAGACTAGAACACAAACTGAAGAACTTTGTGAGGTTCAGTAAAAACATCAAAAGGTTTAGATTTAAAAAGACAAAATCAAAACCAAACGGCAACAAAATGACTTCTTTCAGTCAACAGGAACCACAGGGTGTAGACCCGGATTACACTGACCGGACCGATCCGGACTACACGAAGCGATCCGGGCTACACGAAGCGATCCGGGCTACACGGATATGCTTCCTTCAGTCTGAGATAAACTCTAAATAAAGTTACTCAAACATTTTGCGTCCCGACAATATATGCAACTTAAAATTTAACGTGAACATTTAAAGTGAATGAACACAAACACTAAAAACAAGAAGGAGCTAAATCACTTCTTGTTGCTACTTCACAATAAAAGCCTATAGTTACAGCGCTTTTACTGTGAAAAACTGAGTTTTAATTTAGTCTGAAAGTGAAAAACCTCATATATATATACACATATACATGTATATGTATGTATATACATATATATTTTACAGTATTTACATATGTATGAACTCTTCTTCTCTTGAGTTTAACAGCTGCAGATTTTAGGACTACAATAACCTTTAAATGAATCTCAATAAAACAGAAATAAAAGTATGATGAAAACGTGACTCCGGTCGACCGTGGTACCGGTGGTTTTTACCGACGTGTCCCGGTACTGCGACCCGGATGACCCGCTGAGTGACTGCACCGTGTGTCTCGTGCGCCTCTCCAACACAGGTGTAGAAAGGTGTGTTTCCGGTTTGCAGGTACAGACCTGGAGGAGAGCAGCGGGCTCTGAGCTGCTGGTTCCACTCCGCTGCTGGACATCATCGCTCTTTGACTTTGGCGCCGTCGGACGCCATTGTTCCGCTTTCATCGCTCTTTAATGAGCCGCACCTGAGGAGAAGAGTAGGGGGCGGGGCCTGCTGGGGCCACGAGACTCACCTGGGCAGCTTCCGGTTTCTGCTAAAACGAGAATAAAAAACAAAGTTCATTACCAGAAGTATTGTATTCATAAGAAACATGTCTAGTGTTTAGAAAATAACAATAAGAGGAAATAAAAATACAAACAAAGTATTTAAACAGTCACAAATAAATAACACAAGAACTACAAATATGTACAATATACACATGATGAGAAGTATTACTCCAGTCAAAGTAAAAATACCACAAAGTAGAATAAACTACAAGTAAAACTCACAGAAGTATTATGAGCTGAATATGATGACTGAACACAGTAAACAGTGATGAGTGTCTTTAGATAATACTCATCTATGTATTTATACTCAGATGTAGATGAAAAGTGTTGATATACATGAATTATGATTATTGGAGAGAGTCTTGTGTTTGAAGAGAAAAAATATTTAAAATAATAATTTACTCATATAAATAGCCATAAAGTATAAATGTGTCTTCATATAGTACATATATATATTTATTTATACAATAAAAACCACATCATGTGCAATATAACTTTCTATTACTTTTTCAATTTCAATATTATTTTTCTATTTTAGTTTCCATTAGTTATTATCACTTCTTCTACACTTTATATTTTTATCTTTGTTGTTGTTTTTTGTTTACTCCTTTATTTCTCTATAAACTCGCTTTGTGACTCCGCTCCAGCAGGCGGCGCTGTTTCTAGAAAAGGGAGAAAAGACGTAACACTGAATGTGCGACAGGCCGTAAATCGTTACTGAGTAAACAAGATGGCGTCCGGCAGCGGGGTGAGTTCCTGATCGGATCTGTTTTTAGTGTTAAAAACATTAAATAAACTTAATTGTTCTGTGACTTTCTCTTCGGCCCGAGGGAGTCCGTTAATGAGAGCTGATAACGGATCACACCGGGTCCGTTAAAACGGTTTAAAAACCCGTTTGAAGCGACGCTTTATCTAACAGCATGAAAAGAGACAACAATGTTTACGTTTCCGGTTTAATCCAAATCATTTAACTAAACTAGTGTTTATAAAACACATGAAACCGATCATTCATAAACTATTCGTCTGTGTTTTAGTTTAATCTACTTCTATATAAACATAGTCTGTGTAGCTAACTGCTAAATGTTAGCCTGGGCTCCGCTAGCAGCAACATCAATAGGACTTCTGGTCAGATTCCTTCACAATAAAAGGGTCATTAACACGAACACATTAAAGGTAGATTTTAGATTAAATTCACTGTGTTTCTCTACACTACTGATGAACAGTTGGAGCTCTGTGATTAGTTAGATATGAGAGGAACGACTCTGTTACATGTCTGAAGGTTCCTCGATGCTTTTATTTTGTAGTATGTGTCTTCACTAACGGATGTAAGTTCAGTAGATGTTTTAACTGAACGAGGAAAAGATCCTCTGAGCAACAGAAGAAGAATAAATCAGCTGGAAGTTTAGATTTAAACAGGAACAACTTCCTGTTTCAGTGTCAAAGAGTTTCATAATAAAAGCACCATGAAGAGTTAACGTTATCACAGTAGAAACAGGTTAGTCTATAGTTACTGTTTAAACCTCTTCAATCAGTATTTACTGATCAACAGGATTCATGTAACATCTGTTTCACACGTAAATAAAACATCTGTATAAAACTTAGTTATTATTGAATACATTAAAAAACCTCCTCTTCTTCTCCTCTTGTAGTCCAGTAAGAATGACTTCCGTAGGAAGTGGGATAAAGACGAGTATGAGAACTTGGCCCAGAAGCGTCTGTCTGAGGAGAGAGACCGAGAGAGGAGAGATGGTGAGGACGCTTCACTTATTATCATCTAGTCCAGGAAGTGATGTCACAGTCCTCACAGGAAGTGATGTCACAGTCGTGTCTCTGTGTGTTTTTAGGGAAAATCGCGCCGCCGGTCAAGCGGGATCTCCTGCGTCACCGAGACTACAAAGTGGACCTGGAGTCCAAACTGGGGAAGACCATCGTCATCACGAAGACCACTCCTCAGGCCGAGATGGGCGGGTACCAAACACCTGCATCATCATCATCATCATCATCATCATCATCATCATCATCATCATCACCACCACAGGATGAGCCTCGCTCTGATTGGCTGCTTGTCTTCTTCTCTTTCAGTTATTACTGTAACGTCTGTGACTGCGTCGTCAAAGACTCCATCAACTTCTTAGACCACATCAACGGGAAGAAACGTGAGTCTGAGACTGTGTGTGTGTGTGTGTGTGTGTATAACTGTGTGTATAACTGTGTGTGTGTGTGTGTAACTGTGTGTATAACTGTGTGTAGTGTATAACTGTGTGTGTAACTGTGTGTGTGTAGTGTATAACTGTGTGTGTGTAGTGTATAACTGTGTGTGTGTAGTGTATAACTGTGTGTGTGTGTGTGTAACTGTGTGTGTGTAGTGTATAACTGTGTGTGTAGTGTATAACTGTGTGTGTGTGTGTAACTGTGTGTGTGTAGTGTATAACTGTGTGTGTAGTGTATAACTGTGTGTGTGTGTGTAACTGTGTGTGTGTAGTGTATAACTGTGTGTGTAGTGTATAACTGTGTGTGTAACTGTGTGTGTGTAGTGTATAACTGTGTGTGTGTAGTGTATAACTGTGTGTGTGTAGTGTGTAACTGTGTGTGTGTGTGTGTAACTGTGTGTGTGTGTGTGTAACTGTGTGTGTGTGTAACTGTGTGTGTGTGTAACTGTGTGTGTGTAACTGTGTGTGTGTGTGTGTATAACTGTGTGTGTGTGTGTATAACTGTGTGTGTGTGTGTGTATAACTGTGTGTGTGTATAACTGTGTGTGTGTGTGTGTGTATAACTGTGTGTGTGTGTGTGTGTGTATAACTGTGTGTGTGTGTATAACTGTGTGTGTGTGTGTAACTGTGTGTGTGTGTAGTGTATAACTGTGTGTGTGTATAACTGTGTGTGTGTGTGTAACTGTGTGTAGCGTATAACTGTGTGTATAACTGTGTGTGTATAACTGTGTGTGTGTGTGTGGTGTGTAACTGTGTGTGTGTATAACTGTGTGTGTAGTGTGTAACTGTGTGTGTATAACTGTGTGCGTGTAGTGTATAACTGTGTGTGTGTGTGTGTGGTGTATAACTGTGTGTGTGTGTATGTATAACTGTGTGTGTGTGTGTATAACTGTGTGTGTGTGTGTGTGTGTATGTATAACTGTGTGTGTGTGTGTGTATAACTGTGTGTGTGTGTGTGTGTGTGTGTGTGTGTGTATAACTGTGTGTGTGTGTGTGTGTGTGTGTGTGTATAACTGTGTGTGTGTGTGTGTGTGTGTGTGTGTGTGTGTGTATGTATAACTGTGTGTGTGTGTGTGTGTGTGTGTGTGTGTGTATGTATAACTGTGTGTGTGTGTGTGTATGTATAACTGTGTGTGTGTGTGTGTGTATAACTGTGTGTGTGTGTGTGTGTATAACTGTGTGTGTGTGTGGTGTATAACTGTGTGTGTGTGTGTGTATAACTGTGTGTGTGTGTGTGTATAACTGTGTGTGTGTGTGTGTGTGTATAACTGTGTGTGTGTGTGTGTGTGTATAACTGTGTGTGTGTGTGTGTGTGTGTGTGTGTGTATGTATAACTGTGTGTGTGTGTGTGTGTGTGTGTATGTATAACTGTGTGTGTGTGTGTGTGTATAACTGTGTGTGTGTGGTGTATAACTGTGTGTGTGTGTGTGTGTGTATAACTGTGTGTGTGTGTGTGTATAACTGTGTGTGTGTGTGGTGTATAACTGTGTGTGTGTATAACTGTGTGTGTGTGTGTGTGTGTGTGTGTATGTATAACTGTGTGTGTGTGTGTGTATAACTGTGTGTGTGTGTGTATGTATAACTGTGTGTGTGTGTATAACTGTGTGTGTGTGTGTGTGTGTGTATAACTGTGTGTGTGTGTGTGTGTGTGTGTGTGTGTGTATAACTGTGTGTGTGTGTGTGTGTGTGTGTGTGTATGTATAACTGTGTGTGTGTGTGTGTGTGTGTGTATGTATAACTGTGTGTGTGTGTGTGTGTGTGTGTGTATAACTGTGTGTGTGTGTGTGTGTGTGTGTGTATGTATAACTGTGTGTGTGTGTGTGTGTGTGTATGTATAACTGTGTGTGTGTGTGTGTGTGTGTGTGTGTGTATAACTGTGTGTGTGTGTGTGTGTGTGTGTGTATGTATAACTGTGTGTGTGTGTGTGTGTGTGTGTGTGTGTGTGTGTGTGTGTGTGTATGTATAACTGTGTGTGTGTGTGTGTGTATAACTGTGTGTGTGTGTGTGTGTATGTATAACTGTGTGTGTGTGTGTGTGTGTGTGTGTGTGTGTGTGTATGTATAACTGTGTGTGTGTGTGGTGTATAACTGTGTGTGTGTGTGTGTGTATGTATAACTGTGTGTGTGTGTGTGTGTATGTATAACTGTGTGTGTGTATGTGTGTATGTATAACTGTGTGTGTGTGTGGTGTATAACTGTGTGTGTGTGTGTGTGTATGTATAACTGTGTGTGTGTGTGTGTGGTGTATAACTGTGTGTGTGTGTGTGTGTATGTATAACTGTGTGTGTGTGTGTGTGGTGTATAACTGTGTGTGTGTGTGTGTGTATGTATAACTGTGTGTGTGTGTGTGTGGTGTATAACTGTGTGTGTGTGTGTGTGTATGTATAACTGTGTGTGTGTGTGTGTGTATAACTGTGTGTGTGTGTGTGTGTATAACTGTGTGTGTGTGTGTTACAGATCAGAGGAACTTGGGGATGTCGATGAGAGTCGAGCGTTCGTCTCTCGATCAGGTGAAGAAACGATTTGAGGTGAACAAGAAGAAGATGGAGGAGAAACAGAAGGAGTACGACTTTGAGGAGCGCATGAAGGAGCTGAGAGAGGAGGTGAGGAGGATAGAGGAGGGAACAGGAAACAGGAAGTATCATGTTGTAGTCGTGGTGTTGACTCCTCCTTGTTGCTCCTCGTCTCAGGAGGAGAAGGCGAAGGCCTACAAGAAGGAGAAGCAGAAGGAGAGGAAGCGACGAGCGGAGGAGGACGTGGACTTTGAGGAGGACGACGAGATGGCGGCCGTGATGGGGTTCTCCGGGTTCGGCTCCTCCAAGAAGACTCACTGACGCTCTGCTGCTCCTCGAGGAGGAACCGGGACCAGAACCAGACTCTAGACCAGAACAAGACTCTAAAGACAGGAAATCCTGATCCAGTCCTGATGCTTTTATTTTGGTAGTTTCATCGTCACATGGTTGTTTTTAAAGAGAGATGACGGACAGACGGACTGAATACCCCCCCCCCCCCCCCCCATTTAACAAGTTCAAAGATAAAGTTTTGATACAAAAACTGAATATTTAATAATCAATATTTGTTTATTAAAGTTCTGTTTTCATTGGACATGAAAGGTTTTTTAGACGTGAATTATTAAAGTCAATAGTTTGAACCTAAATGTTTGTTTGAATATTAGTTGAACTTTCAACATGTTGTGAATAAACCGTTTCTTGTTTCTAGCTGGTTCTCTGATTTACAAGCTGTCAGTGAACGCATCACTAACATGTTTCTGTGTTGCCTTCAGGGACCGTCTGTTAACTTCTGCTTCACACACACCTCCTTGTTCCTCGTTCCTCTCTCCCTGATCCATCTCTCCTCGCTCCTCGCTCCCTGATCCGTCTCTCCTCGCTCCCTGATCCATCTCTCCTCGCTCCTCGCTCCCTGATCCATCTCTCCTCGTTCCTCAGTCCTTGATCCGTCTCTCCTCGCTCCCTGATCCGTCTCTCCTCGCTCCCTGATCCGTCTCTCCTCGCTCCCTGATCCGTCTCTCCTCGCTCCCTGATCCTTCTCTCCTCAGTCCTTGATCCATCTCTCCTCGCTCCCTGATCCATCTCTCCTCGTTCCTCGCTCATCATTCTGGATCCTTGCTCCTTGAGATGCGTTTCAGGAATCAGGATGTCGTTCATGTTGGAGCGCTGAGACCGATTCTCGGGTCACAAGCCCGAGGAGCGAGGAATCGAGGAGCGAGGAATCGAGGAGGCACAAAATCAGGAAGTGAGAAAGACCCAGAAACTCCTCACATTCTGTTGAGAATGTTTTGTTCATTTATTTGTTCAAACTATAGCTGATGTTACATGTTGAACCTTCACTGTGTCCTCCTCCTCCTCCTCTCAGTAACGGGCTCATTAAAGGATGAATGTTTAATTATTTTAGACTCAGCTGAAAGCTGAAGCCTCTTCTTTTAATTTGCATCTTCACGCTTCTCTCGCTCTGCTACGTCTACATGTGGGGATTTATTTTTGTATCTGCCCTCCCAGAATGCACCTCTCTCTCTCTCCGTCTGAGTCATCAATAAAAGGGAGGGGGGGGGGGGGGGGGGGGGTTCTGAAGGATGGAAGTCAAAAAGTACAAACTGATGTAAATGTACTTTACGTATAACTGAAGTTCTCCATTAATCTGACCTGAGGCCAGACTGAGCTCTCAAACTGATTCAGAGTCTAACTTCCTGTTTAGTCGAGTCGGTGCAACTGTTCCGCTCTGTGGTCAGACGGGCTGCCCCCCCCCCCCCCCATCTGCACAGTTACTTCCTGTAAGAAGGAGGGAGGAACGAGAGACACAGAGGAAGAGAGAGAGAGAGGAAGAAGGAAGCCATTTTGGTTCCTTGGCGACATGTCTTCTTCTTCTTCTTCTCTCTGTTTTCTTTCTTCTCCGCAGATAAAAAGTTGATTTTGAGGAACTAAAACTTTGGTTCTTTTTTTATTTCCTGCCGAGTCTTTTTTTAAAGATTTCTCAGAAAAAGGAGCGTCGAGGAGTCGAGTGAACGTCCAGCTGAAGAAGAAGAAGAAGATCATTTTAAAAGTCGAATGGTGGTCTCCTCTCGTTAACGGGTCTCTGGTTTTGGACTCAGCTGGATCAGGTCTTCGAGGAGGACCCAGGATCAGGATGAGCTCCGACCGAGTGCCGTCCAGGACCGAGGTGACGGGGTGGAGCCCCCAGCAGCTGGCAGACTACCTGAAGAGGGTGAGAAACATCATCAGTACTAGTACTCTTATCAATCCTAGTACTCTTATCAATACTAGTACTCTTATCAATGCTAATACTCTTATCAATGCTAGTACTCCTATTAATACTAGTACTAGAGTTTTAATAATTAGAAATGTTTGTTTTTTATACGTCTGTATATGTAAGAACAGGAAGAAGATGAATCTCTAAAGATTGATCCTCTTGTTGTGTTTCTAGATGAATCTCTCAGGTTGTGATAAAGTGGTTCTGAAGAACTCCATCAGTGGAGCAAGATTTGTGGTGAGTTCATCTGAAATATGAAGAAACTGTGAAGAAGAAGAAGGAGGTGGAGAGGAGAGGAGGAGGTGGAGAAGGAGAGGAGGAGGTAGAGAAGGAGAAAGGGAAGGAGAGGAGGAGATAAAGAAGGACAGGAGGAGGTGGAGAGGAGAAAGGAGGTAAAGATTATAAAATGTGATGAATCACTTTTCTCTTGTCTTCTAGAATCTGAGTGATAACGACCTTCAGAAGTTCCCTAAACTTCACGCTCCGTGAGTCCTGATCAGCTGATCGTTGAGTCTTCATCATTGATTAATGATTAATTCGTTATTATTACATCATCAATAACGAGCTTCTTCATTAAACCAGAGGAGAACCTGCAGCAGATATTATGCATTCTCTCTAATGACCACCAGGGGGCGACTCCTCTGGCTGTTCACTGGTTGAGAAAAAACAAGATGGCGACAGACAGAATGCTGAACTTGACACCATAAACTCATGTTTACAATGTTTACTGAGGTAATAAATCAAGAGACAAGTAGTCATTTTCTCATAGACTTCTATACAACCAGAGGAGTCCCCCTGGTGGACACTAGAGAGAATGCAGCTTTAACACATGAAGCTTTGACCTCACTTTACTGAACCAGAGGTTGTCTCCTGGTTTAAATAACCTTTATTTGTCTCTTTAAATAACCTTTATTTGTCTCTTTACATAACCTTTATTTGTCTCTTTACATAACCTATATTTGACTCTTTAAATAACCTTTATTTGTCTATTTAAATAACCTATATTTGTCTCTTTTTCCTAACCTTTATTTGTCTATTTTACATAACCTATATTTGACTCTTTAAATAACCTATATTTGTCTCTTTACATAACCTTTATTTGTCTCTTTACATAACCTATATTTGACTCTTTAAATAACCTATATTTGTCTCTTTACATAACCTTTATTTGTCTCTTTACATAACCTTTATTTGTCTATTTAAATAACCTATATTTGTCTCTTTTTCCTAACCTTTATTTGTCTATTTTACATAACCTATATTTGACTCTTTAAATAACCTATATTTGTCTCTTTACATAACCTTTATTTGTCTCTTTACATAACCTTTATTTGTCTATTTAAATAACCTATATTTGTCTCTTTACATAACCTATATTTGTCTCTTTACATAACCTTTATTTGTCTCTTTACATAACCTATATTTGACTCTTTAAATAACCTATATTTGTCTCTTTACATAACCTTTATTTGTCTCTTTACATAACCTTTATTTGTCTATTTAAATAACCTATATTTGTCTCTTTACATAACCTATATTTGTCTCTTTACATAACCTTTATTTGTCTCTTTAAATAACCTATATTTGACTCTTTAAATAACCTATATTTGTCTCTTTACATAACCTTTATTTGTCTCTTTACATAACCTTTATTTGTCTATTTAAATAACCTATATTTGTCTCTTTACATAACCTATATTTGTCTCTTTACATAACCTTTATTTGTCTCTTTACATAACCTATATTTGTCTCTTTACATAACCTTTATTTGTCTCTTTACATAACCTTTATTTGTCTCTTTAAATAACCTTTATTTGTCTCTTTACATAACCTTTATTTGTCTCTTTACATAACCTATATTTGACTCTTTAAATAACCTATATTTGTCTCTTTACATAACCTTTATTTGTCTCTTTACATAACCTTTATTTGTCTATTTAAATAACCTATATTTGTCTCTTTTTCCTAACCTTTATTTGTCTATTTTACATAACCTATATTTGACTCTTTAAATAACCTATATTTGTCTCTTTACATAACCTTTATTTGTCTCTTTACATAACCTTTATTTGTCTATTTAAATAACCTATATTTGTCTCTTTACATAACCTATATTTGTCTCTTTACATAACCTTTATTTGTCTCTTTACATAACCTATATTTGACTCTTTAAATAACCTATATTTGTCTCTTTACATAACCTTTATTTGTCTCTTTACATAACCTTTATTTGTCTCTTTAAATAACCTTTATTTGTCTCTTTACATAACCTTTATTTGTCTCTTTAAATAACCTTTATTTGTCTCTTTAAATAACCTTTATTTGTCTCTTTACATAACCTTTATTTGTCTCTTTAAATAACCTTTATTTGTCTCTTTACATAACCTATATTTGTCTCTTTACATAACCTTTATTTGTCTCTTTAAATAACCTTTATTTGTCTCTTTAAATAACCTTTATTTGTCTCTTTACATAACCTTTATTTGTCTCTTTAAATAACCTTTATTTGTCTCTTTACATAACCTATATTTGTCTCTTTACATAACCTTTATTTGTCTCTTTAAATAACCTTTATTTGTCTCTTTAAATAACCTTTATTTGTCTCTTTACATAACCTTTATTTGTCTCTTTAAATAACCTTTATTTGTCTCTTTACATAACCTTTATTTGTCTCTTTAAATAACCTATATTTGTCTCTTTACATAACCTTTATTTGTCTCTTTAAATAACCTTTATTTGTCTCTTTAAATAACCTTTATTTGTCTCTTTACATAACCTTTATTTGTCTCTTTAAATAACCTTTATTTGTCTCTTTACATAACCTATATTTGTCTCTTTTTCCTAACCTTTATTTGTCTATTTTACATAACCTATATTTGACTCTTTAAATAACCTATATTTGTCTCTTTACATAACCTTTATTTGTCTCTTTACATAACCTTTATTTGTCTCTTTAAATAACCTTTATTTGTCTCTTTACATAACCTTTATTTGTCTCTTTACATAACCTATATTTGACTCTTTAAATAACCTATATTTGTCTCTTTACATAACCTTTATTTGTCTCTTTACATAACCTTTATTTGTCTATTTAAATAACCTATATTTGTCTCTTTTTCCTAACCTTTATTTGTCTATTTTACATAACCTATATTTGACTCTTTAAATAACCTATATTTGTCTCTTTACATAACCTTTATTTGTCTCTTTACATAACCTTTATTTGTCTATTTAAATAACCTATATTTGTCTCTTTACATAACCTATATTTGTCTCTTTACATAACCTTTATTTGTCTCTTTACATAACCTATATTTGACTCTTTAAATAACCTATATTTGTCTCTTTACATAACCTTTATTTGTCTCTTTACATAACCTTTATTTGTCTATTTAAATAACCTATATTTGTCTCTTTACATAACCTATATTTGTCTCTTTACATAACCTTTATTTGTCTCTTTAAATAACCTATATTTGACTCTTTAAATAACCTATATTTGTCTCTTTACATAACCTTTATTTGTCTCTTTACATAACCTTTATTTGTCTATTTAAATAACCTATATTTGACTCTTTAAATAACCTATATTTGTCTCTTTACATAACCTTTATTTGTCTCTTTACATAACCTTTATTTGTCTATTTAAATAACCTATATTTGTCTCTTTACATAACCTATATTTGTCTCTTTACATAACCTTTATTTGTCTCTTTAAATAACCTATATTTGACTCTTTAAATAACCTATATTTGTCTCTTTACATAACCTTTATTTGTCTCTTTACATAACCTTTATTTGTCTATTTAAATAACCTATATTTGTCTCTTTACATAACCTATATTTGTCTCTTTACATAACCTTTATTTGTCTCTTTACATAACCTATATTTGTCTCTTTACATAACCTTTATTTGTCTCTTTACATAACCTTTATTTGTCTCTTTACATAACCTATATTTGTCTCTTTACATAACCTTTATTTGTCTCTTTACATAACCTATATTTGTCTCTTTACCTAACCTTTATTTGTCTATTTTACATAACCTTTATTTGTCTCTTTACATAACCTATATTTGTCTCTTTACATAACCTTTATTTGTCTATTTAAATAACCTTTATTTGTCTCTTTAAATAACCTATATTTGTCTCTTTTTCATAACCTTTATTTGTCTATTTTACATAACCTTTATTTGTCTCTTTAAATAACCTATATTTGTCTCTTTTTCCTAACCTTTATTTGTCTATTTTACATAACCTTTATTTGTCTATTTAAATAACCTTTATTTGTCTCTTTAAATAACCTATATTTGTCTCTTTACATAGCCTTTATTTGTCTCTTCACATAACCTATATTTGTCTCTTCACATAACCTATATTTGTCTCTTTACATAACCTTTATTTGTCTCTTTAAATAACCTATATTTCTCTCTTTACATAACCTTTATTTGTCTCTATACATAACCTATATTTGTCTCTTTACATAACCTTTATTTGTCTATTTACATAGCCTATATTTGTCTCTTTAAATAACCTATATTTGTCTATTTAAATAACCTTTACGCGTCAGGATGATCTCAAAGTTCAGCATTGAAATCAGCAAGAAGGAAGAGAGAAGAGGCCTGTTTGGTAAAAAGTAAGAATAGTTTTTTATTGTAAATTAAATGTTCAGTTTTCACTGATTTACATTTGTGGTTTTGTAGAGCAGAGAATTCCTCTTCTTGTATATACATAGATTAAATATGAACAGTGTTCTCTGTCTGGTCTGGATGTACTAGAATCTAGTACTTTAAGTAGTTACTAAACTGTACCAGATACTGTAAGTTCAGAGATATTATGGGAATATTACACAGAGTTTAAAATAATAACTATAGCAGAAGGTGTACTTTTGTTAACATTACCGTGTTTTTAAAGATAATTACTGATAATATTATTCAGCTATACAGTTTCAAACACAAACTTTGTAGTTCATGATGGGAAATAATAATAATAATATATTTTTCTTTCCATCACAGATCAACACCCAAATATCATGAACCAGGTAAGAACTTTACTTTCAGTCATTCATCACCTTCATTCTCATGTTATTGAAGATATTAATTATATACTTTAATCTGTTAAATAGTTGTATTATTACTATGTATATATATATTTATTTATACATATACACATGTATATTCTGGTGTAGATGGTATATTACAGTACTATGACAGTACTGCAGTATCAGTTTAAGTACAACACTGGTTGAAGGTACTATGTGTACATGTACTGCATACCTTGTAAGTTTGAGTTTAATTGCCGTCCTTCCTTATTTATTCTTTTCTTAGTTTTATTTATTCATCTGAAACTATTTCTCTCTTTGTGCTGCTCTGCAGACACGGCTGCTGACGTTCAGGGTTGGGGTGAAGACGAGTTTGTAAGTCTTTATTTTTATTTTTATCTATTTGTGTCAGAACCAGAAAAACATTTTATTTTCATTTTTCTTTGGGGGTGGTTACTTTACAGATTGAGATTTTATGAAAACATTTTTTTGAGTGACTAAAAGCTGGAAGAGTCGAGGAGAAATAGGAGAATGTATAGTTCCATGTGGAAAAAAAAACATATTTTTATAAAGAAATAAGTTTCAGCCAAAAGGTGAGCCAATGTAGAATAATCTATCATACAAATTAGTCTGGGTGCAGTTTGATTTTATTAAACAAACTTCACGTTGCATGAAATTACTTTACATTACGGCCTGTTCCAAAACGAACAAAAACAATTAAATTGACTATTAATGAAAACTCCACGTACAGGCGCGATTTGGAAACCTTTTTTATCCAATTTCTGCTCTCCAAGCATCTTAGTTTGCACATATTTAGATCAGAGAAGTCTTTCTCATGGTGTGCCCACAAACCCTTTCAATAAGTTCAGTGTTTGGGCCGCTGTAATTATAGAATCCTGCTTACGTCCGTGCTTATCAGTAGTTGGCGCTATGACAATGAGTTAATATTGGCATGCAGAAGTCCTAAAGCCATGACAGTCAACAAGCATGTCAAGTTTGGGACAGTTTTGACAAAGTACAGTCGAGTTACAACAGCTTGATGGATGATGGTGAACCATGTGAAATGGCTGCCACACCAAGTCCATGTTGTTCGATGAAACCTAAAGCTTTTAGTAACTTTTCATCACAAAGGTCTTTAGATTGTTCTGACCAAATTCTAAGTTGATCTGATTAATTCCCTAGGAGGAGTTCGTTAAAGTACAGCGCCTGGAAATCGTAAAAACGACACTAGAAATTCATAATTAATTAGAAATGGCTGACTTCCTGTTGGGTTTAGAGCATGGTCCCAAGAGACTTTCTTTTAAGTCCACATGTGATACATGTGCCTACCAAATTTTATAAATCTATGTGAAAGCTACAGCGAGGGCTGCTTCGTCTAAATTTTGTAGGGGGCGCTATTGAGCCGATTTGTCCCTCTGAACCAATAAAATCATATTATGTAACTACATTTTGGGTTTTAAATCTGTGTGCCAAGTTTGCTTATGTTTCGAGCATTTTTAGCCTCTCAAAATTACCTTCGTTTTTCACGGAGAAGACTGCGTCGCCACGGCAACGGCGTTCGATGAAACATCAAAAGCTTCATGAACTGGCATTATGAACTTCTTACATTTGTGTGGAACTAATTTGATGTTGATCTAATTTACCTACTAAGAGAAACAAGCCAAAGTATAGAGACTTAAACTGACTGTTACCAGTAGGTGGCGCTATGACTATGATTTCAAATTGGCCTGCAGATGTCTTCAGGCCTGGAGTCTTATCAAACATGGGAAATCTGGTAAAGATCTGATGATGTGGAGTTGAGATACATCAGTTTATTCGTTCATGGCGAAGGATCGAAATTTGCCGATCCGCCACGTCGCCGCCCTTCAACAACTTCTTACAATCTTCACAATGAAGCATTAACAAGGTCTAAAGACTTTTCTGACATCATTTGAGAGGGATCTGATTAATCTGTGAGGAGCAGGATGTCAAAGTACACAATTTACAACTTCCGGTTGCCACTAGGTGGCGCTATTACTATGATTCTAAATTGTCTTATAGATGTGTTCCGGGTCATGTTGTTATGACATATGAGAGATTTGGAGCAGATTAGACAATGTACGGCCGAGTTACAACAACTTCTTGTTTCACGGCGAATGGTGTATTTTTGCCGCCGTGCCACGGACACATAGTTCCATAACTTTTTGATATTTGAGTAACTTTTCACTGCCAAGGTCTCAAGAGCATACTGACCGAATCTGAAGTCAATCGGGTGAAATCTCTAGGAGGAGTTCGTTAAAGTACGACGCCTTGAAACGGTCAAAAAACGTCATGAAATTCAAAATGGCCGACTTCCTGTTTGGTTTAGTGAATAACTCCAAGAGGATTTTTTGTATGTCCCATCACGTTCCACATACCTACCAAATTTCATAGAGCTAGGTGAAACCCGATGTTGGGGCTACTCAATAGGGGGCGCTATCGAGCCAATATTTCATATCGCAGCTGGACACCCCAATCAGACTGCAATTTTCGCAAAAACTGGCTTGCGTGCCAAATTTCAAAAGTTTTCCAGTATCCCAAGCACCTCCTTTTTGCAATGAAAGTGGCAAAGTAATAATATATATTAGAATAACAATAGGTCCTCCGCTCCGACTACGTCGGTGCTCGGGCCCTAATTACTAACTATAGATTCATATTCCTCACATTCTCACTTTTAAAGAAGTCCAGAAATAAACCTGATTTACTTTAATAGTCTTTACTGAAGGAACTCAACAAGTTAATGCATGATTATTATTGATAATATATTTAATAGTACAACAGCCACAGTTTGATTACTTTAACTACATTTTATTGATAATACTGATATACTTTTACTGAAGGAACATTTTTACTGTACCAGAGTATTTTTTACTTTGTGGTCTTAGTACTTTTACTGTAAAAGAGTATTTTTAAAGTGTGGTAGTAGTACTTTTACTGCAGTAGAGGACCTAAATACTTCCTCCACCTCTCCGTCAGGATGATGAAGAGTTTGACGATGACTATGAGAGTCCGTTCAGCGGTGATGAAGAGGGCAGCGGCGGAGATTACGAGTCCCCAAACGAAGACCAGGACGGGGCCAACGACTACGAGCCCCCCCCCACTGAACCTCCAGAGGACCTGGTCCACAAGCTGTGCCCCACCCTGCCCATCGCAGACAGCGACTACATCGGTAGACCACATGGCCTCAGTTTACTACTGTACATGAACACAACACAGTCATCCATCCACCAGCACTTGAAAGCCCCACGGAGTACTTTACGTAGTGTTTTGAGTCTACTTCAGGTCGTTATTCTCAGATTCTCACATTGTTTTTCCCTCGATGTGTCGTTAACACTGTGTCTTATGAAAGGAACTGTTTTAGTTAGCACTGTCACCTCACAGCAAGAGGGCCCGGGTCGTTTCCCGGGCTGGACGGGCCTTCTTTGTGGAGTTTGCATGTTCTCCCCGTGTGTCAGCGGGGGTTCTCTCCGGGTTCTCCGGTTCCCCCCACAGTCCAAAGACATGCAGCTCAGGTTAACTGGTGACTCTAAACTGCCCGTGGTGTTTCAGTCTGGACAGCAGGGGGAGCTGCAGCTCACAGAGTAGACAAACATGATGGATACATCACATTAAACCAGTAAACTGTTGTTAATACACTGACTAAATACTTTATATATGTGTGTGTAGACAGCCATGTGACATCCAGAGGCCCGCCCCCTGTTGTGAGTCCCCGCCCCCCAGCTTCCACCCTGTCTGCACCGTCTCCCCGGATGGTGAGTCTCATAAAAACATTAGTTTTAAACTGTTAAGACCAGTTCAGTTAACTAAACCTCTACCTGTGTGTTTGTGTGCAGCCAGCGGAGTCCTCCTCCTCCTCCTCCAGGAGAGACCGATCCCCAAACTGTCGGGGAGGAAAATGTGAGTTAGTTTATATCATTCATGTGACATCATCATCTGTACATCCTGGTTCACTGATCACAGATCAATAACACACTAATGGAGACGCCCTGATTCTGTGTTCAGCTACTCCGGGGCCGCCGCAGATCTTTCGCGGCAACAAACCGGGCAGAGATTCAGGATCCAACCCGTCCCCCGTCAGAGGTGACCCTGGTTTCACTTCATTTCTGTTAAAACATAACCGTAACTCCATCATTGATTTTACTGTTTCTCTCTTCATAACTCTTCTGGCAGCAGCCGGCTTCTCCGAAAAACAACAACACAATAATGGAACAAACAAACGAAAAAAAAGATTGAATTAGATTAAATGGGATGTATTTACAATCTATAATGAGTATAAATGTATTAATGTGATGTTTTCTCTCTGATCCACAGGAACTCATCACAACTCAGTGGAGAAGGTGAGTTTTTCTTTTTAAACAACCTTTATTCATCAGGTGGATCCATGTAAATATACTAAACAATTATCCGACTCGAAAGGATGTTACTTCAGTAATTCACATTCAGAAATTTCAGGCAAACTGATTATATGAGAAATGTAGAAAACCAAGACCAGAACCCTGAGGAACTCCACTCGTGTCACTTTTAATCTTTACTGCTTTAATTCTATTTCTGTTTTTATTCTCACAGGCCATCCCACATTCTCGTAGGTAAGTCAAGACACACTGAGGAATAAATAAAGGGGCACCACAGGGGTCTGTGCTGGGTCCCTCTAACACCTATAATATCTATCTGTATGCAGATGACACTGTCTTGTTTGTCTTTAGTGCTTCTTCAACCAAACCACGAGACTTCTGACATGTGAAACACTGATGTTTAGGCAACAAAACAACGCAAATGGCTAAACATTTTAGGCTAAACCAGTTAGTCAGGTTTAGGAAAAACAGCATGATTTGGCTCAAAACAAGTAATAACAGTCGAGACTTCATGGCGAAAAGCAAGAAAGGAGTTCTTAATGCAAAACCTCTCATTCATTCAGCATTTGGTTTCCACACTATATTAATGGAAATTCTTTATGAGGAATAACCCTTGTTTTCAAAGACAGTTATACAATAAAAGCACAATTAGACAAATTTATCAAAAAGCATAACAACAAGATAATTTAAACGATACCAAATGTGCAGTAAACTAACAAAACAAATATCAAATATTAAGAGTTCATACTCCAAGCAGAGCATGAAAATGAATCATTCATTCATCGATCATGTCAGTGATAGCATAAAGTCATGAAGTTGTAAAAAGATCCTTATAGTTTAGTTTAATTTATTTATTTTGCACAATTTAAACAATTAAATAAAAATAAACAAACATAGCAGAGATAAATATTATCCCAGTGCAGGAAGAGGCAAAAAGCCAACGGGGCTTATTTGAAGCCTCCAACTATGTAATATTAAAATTTCACAATATTACAGAGAACAAATGAATATGTATAAGATATGAGTACGTAAATTATTAGGGTGTTATTATGGACTGATCCTACAATAAGAAGACGAGTGGAAAGAGACTATGGATTAAATATATTTACAGGTTGATTATTCCAATCAGACCAGAACTTAGTTCTTAGCTGTAAGAGACTAATATATTATAATAGAATATGACATTAATGTTTAATGTGTTCAGGCCTCAGCTCGACTCACCCGATCCTCCCACCTGGTCCAAACCTCCACCTGTCCTCCCTCCGTCCTCCACCTCCGTCAGCAGGAGCAACTCCTCCTCCAGACCTCCTGCCAACAGGTCGGCATTCATCAAAAATTAAAACATCACTTTAATATCTCACAGTATTTGAACACATTTGTTTCCACTGTTGTCATCTTAATGTTTGTATTCCCATTCTTCAGGATAAAGATCAAACTTATTAAAGCTTTATGATAATAATCAGATTGTTGTGTGTTTGTTTTACAGGTTTGATGTGAGGAGAGAGGTACGTTTGTTCTTCAGTGTTATTGTGATGGTTAATTTGTCCAGAATGAGCTCTGATTATTTTCTTCTCTTCTCTCTGATCAGCAAACACAAAATGAAGGTGAGATTTTTTTTTTTTTGGGGCATTTCATGAACAAAAGCGAAATATCCCAAAAATATCACAGTGGTTCTTTAAATACTTCTCTCTCTTAGCTCCTAAACACAACACCTTCCCCCTCCAAACTAAAAGTCTACCCCCCCGCCCTGGACTCCCTGGACTCCCCGGACTCCCTTCACATCAAGGAGACAGGTATAATAATAATAATAATAGTAATAAATTGTATTTCAATAGCGCTTTAAAAGGTACTCAAAGACTTTATATGGTAAAAAACAGAAACAACAAAAGCAATTACAATATAAACAAAATAGATGACATAATAGTAAGAAACAGCACAAAAACATACATAACTATGAACAATTATAGTTAAAAAGTCAGTACTGGAGTACCACAGGGTTCAACTGTGGGCCCACTGCAGTTTTAACAACTGACATAACATGAATAATAAATAAATAAATTCTGAGATAGCGAATATGTACCTCACATGCCTGATCAGCTGTTTCTTTTGTTGGCGTCTTCTTAGGTATATATTTATATTATCTTTGTCTCACTTTTTAAATTCGCTTTAAAACTTAATGAAAACATGGCTGTTGTGTTTTCTCATCCAATACTATTCCAAGAAATGTAACTTTTGACCTTTAATTATCCTCATGTGAGGTCTGTAATGAGAAAGTTGCTTTCTAAAGATAAAGCAGAGTTAGCTGCTAACTAGCTAATGAATGCAGCCAATCACAGAGACCAGGAAGTAAAACCAGACACGACACAGGAAGGGGAAGTGTGAACTTACAAAATAAAACAGGAAACAGAAGGAGAAATGACAAAACAATGACATTTGATGAATTTAATTAAATAAACGAGGAACATAAGTGGTCCGAGAACGGAGCCTTGGGAACACCTCCATGTAATTACACTTTGTTAGAACATCAACTCAATATCTTTATTATAAATTATTAAACTTATTATACAGTTTAGATTCACTGCATAAAAGTGATCTGTTTTCATGCAATGCTGCTTTTTACATAAGAATAGATGGATATCAAACCATCGTCCTCATAGAAGTCATAAACCACAGACGCTATAATAAATATAATGACTAATGTTTCCTTTGTTTGTTTCGGAGCAGTCTGCCTCCCAGTGTTCCCTCCGCAGGATCTCTGCCTCACAAACTGCAGTCTGGTAAGAACTCACACATTAAAGGAACAGTTTCACCTTTTATAAAGATTTATGGTGGTTTATTCTACAGCCAGGAGTAAATATACATGTTGCTGTTCTCTCTTATTTTTATTTATTTATTGTTTTTAAATTTTTTATAACTGGCCTTGTTTTTTGTGCCACCACTAGAGGGCGCTCTGCATCCTGCAACAGGTTTATTACCATCAGTAAGAACTGTACTGACTGTGTGTGTGTGTGTGCGTGTGTGCGTGTGTCAGCGCTGGCCGGACAAAGGATCAGCTTCGTAGCATCGGACCGTCAGTCGTTTCGTCCGTCTCCGCCTGCGACAGAAAACACACAGGTAACGATACACACACATTAGACACACATAATACACACATGTTTGTCTGTCTTGTCATGTGAGGACCCTCACCGACATGTCCTCACTACAATGGTTTAAAACTGTGGGTCCCCATAAAGATAGCAACACAAGTTTTTTTTTTATAAACTTCTGAGTTTCCCAAACACACTTTTTATTTCCTCACCTTCAGATGACTAGATCTTAACATTTTACTAGTAATCATTTAAAACACTTCATGGCCCCACACATTATTATTCTTAATATCATAATTATTAGTATTAGTATTATTATCGTAAAAACAGCTGTTCCTGTGGATGTTCTTCACTATGAACAGCAGGTGGTGCCTTCGTCTTTGTTTGTTGTTCTGTTCAACAGTAATAATAATAATAATAATAACATTATTGATACGGCACCTTTAAGAACCAGGTTTCAGTATGATGTATTTATATTGTGTGTAGGAGCTGGACCCTCGCTGGTATGTGGGCAAAGTGACCCGCGGTCAGGCCGAGGGGTGTCTGAAACGAGTCAACAAGGTAACAACAAGTACAAACTAGTACAAGTACATGAGCACAGTATGTGAGTAGTACTGAGTAGTTGTGTGTCTCATGGAGGACGGAGCGTACCTGGTGAGGGACAGCACCCGGCAGCAGAACAACCAGCCCTTCACCCTGATGGTCCTCTACCAGGACAAGGTCTACAACATCCAGATCAGAGAGCACAACCACAACTTCCTGCTGGGAACCGGACTCAAAGCCCAGGAGGTAAAAACATGCAGGTCACCGGGACCAGCGTCCAATCACAGCGCTGCTACACTAACTGTATGGTGACAGCAGCTGTGTGTGTCAGAGCCCCTAGTGGACACGAGAGGAAGTGCAGCTAGATTAGTACTAATACACTCTGTTACTGTGAAAGTACTAATACTACACAGTATAAATATACTCTGTTACTGTGAAAGTACCAATACCACAACATAGAAATACTCTGTTACTAGAAGAGTACTTGTAACACACAGTGAAATTACTCCGTTGCAGCAAAAGTACCACACTGATAGATAGTGTTGTACACAATGTACTTTTACATTTTTTATATTTTCATGATAAAATAACTAAAGCTGTCAGATAAATGTACTAGAGGAGAAGTACTCCCATGTGTACTAGAGGTACTTCCCTCCTCTAATCAAACCTTTCTGTGGTCCAGTTGTTCCCATCAGTGAGCAGCATCATCTCCCATTACTCCCAGTCCGCTCTGCTCCTCATCGACGCCAAGAACCGAACCTCCTGCCAGCAGAACCAGTGTCTGCTGTCTGACCCGGCCGGGTACCACATGAGCAGACAGACCTGGTCCTGACGGGACCAACCGGATCCCTCTGGACCATCTGGATGAACCAGACCACAAAGCTAAACCAGAGGGAAACAACAAGCAGAATTCAACGTCTGATGTTTGCACACGTTGCTTCATTTTGCTTATTTCTAAAGATTTAATAATTACAGTTTCTATCTCTGTGTCTCTGTTCTTGAGTTTGAGACGATAAACCTTTAAAGGTTTTTAGAATTTAATGTTTGTGTGAAACTAGATTCCAGATTCAAACTATGCATGTTTATGGATGAAGCGGAGTTAAATAAATGTATTTACAATCTATGAAGTCTGTTTAATAATGAGCATCACAAGGATCCGTGTTCATTAAGCCATTAATAATAATAATAATAATGTGTCAGACTCAACAGGTTTAAACATTTCTCATAATGTGACGTCTGTTCTTCCAAAATAAATCAAAATATTTTTTCATGTTTTTAATTACAATATTTTTATATTTAATCACTTTGTCTGAAATTTAAAGTGATCTTAATGGCCAGCAGCTAAAAGTTAACAGCTAACAGAGCTAACACTGCTAACAGAGCTAACAGAGCTAACACTGCTAACAGAGCTAACACTGCTCACAGAGCTCACAGAGCTCACAGTGCTAACAGAGCTAACACTGCTCACAGAGCTCACAGAGCTCACAGTGCTAACAGAGCTAACACTGCTAACAGAGCTCACAGTGCTAATCTGAGGGGGAACAGGAGGATCTGTGCTACCACGATGACGCTGTCGGTCCGGATGCCGTTGAGAGCAGAGCTAAGCAGTGGGGCACGCTCACGTGCACTCACGTGCACTAACATGATCTAAATGGTAGGCGGCCGGCCGGCTATGTGAACACAGAGAGACTTTATTACTCCTCTATATGTTTATGATAGTTACTGATATTAATGATCTGGATGTCGTATTGAGAACCTTTGATCTACATTTGAGTAAAAGTAAATACTTCGAAGCTGAATCAGGATATTCAACCTTCTTTTATTAGACAATAGTTCTATTAATAAATACTTGGACGTCATAGGTCAGCGGTGATGTCATTACGTCTGAGTGTTAACAGTTCAGTGAGACTCATCATGTGATCAGTGACGATCAATCAGCTGATCACCTTAAACTGGACTCCATTTGTCAGTTTCTTCCCATGAGCCCCCCCCCCCCCCCCACAATCACAGTCATCAGTCAGTTGTAGTTCAGACTGAGTGTTTTGTTTTGTCTGCGTCGCCCTCGAAGACACCGCGGGGCGAAGATTAATGCTGCTACCACCAACTGTCATCACACACACACACACACTCACTTACACACACACACACTCACACTCACATACACACTCAGACACACTCAGACTGAAGTGAAATCAGCTGTGACGTGAAAAAAGAACTCAACGATCAATCAAATTACACTTTATATAAATTTACTACATTTATCTCACAGCTTCAGTTACTCAGATTATTAAAACCAAATATATATATATTTTTTAAATCAAACTAAACTAATCCAATAATTTGATTTATAAATTAAATTATTTATTAATTAATAATTTACTTTTTTATTATTATTTATTGTACTTCTTTTCATCCACATTTTTTCCATGTATAGAAGAAGAAACATTCCTTTATTAGTCCCACAGTGGGGAAATTATTCTCTGCATTTGACCCATCCCTGTATATATATATAGGGAGCAGTGGGCTGCCAATGACAGGCGCCCGGGGAGCAGTTAGGGGTACAGTGTCTTGCTCAGGGACACTTCGACACAGGACACGGTGCAGCCGAGAATCGAACCGGTGACCTTTCGGTTGGCGGACAACCCTCTCTACCCAGTAAGCCACAGTCGCCCCAAATTTTATATATTTATATTTATATATTTATAAAACGCTGCTTAATGAATACTTTTACTTGTTGGTACTCAGCAGTCACAACATCTTTGTTGTGACACATTTACATCAGAGCTGTTTGTGTTTGAAGAACAACAGACGGGCGACGCCTCAAACAGCAGCCGATGGTGTGTGTGTCTGTGTGTGTGTGTGTGTAGGTGTGTGTGTTTAGGTGTGTGTAGGTGTGTAGGTGTGTGTGTGTGTAGGTGTGTGTGTGAGTGTAGGTGTGTGTGTGTAGGTGTGTGTGTGTCTGTGTGTAGCTGTGTGTGTGTAGGTGTGTGTGTGTGTGTCTGTGTGTGTGTGTGTGTGTCTGTGTGTGTGTGTGTGTGTGTGTGTGTGTGTGTGTGGTGACATACCTCATTAAATGCTCTTATCTGCCTGAGGGGAGGAATTCATCTCATTCAAATGAACCCCCCACCACACACACACACACGCACGCTTATGCATGTGAGTGTGTGTGTGTGTGTGTGTGTGTGTGAGAGAGAGAGAGAGAGAGAGAGACAGCCAATCAGCTCTTCAGTGGGCGGGGCATAGAGTATAAGTTCCTCAGGTGAGCAGCAGCAGGTGTACAGAGCAGGACAGGTGAGTCTTCCAGCATGGTGTCCTCTTCCCCTCCGAGTGGACGCTCTCTCCCCCAGCAGGAGCTCTCGTATCTGGGCCTCGATCCGGCCGACTTCAGCCTGTACAGCCCTCCGGCTCCTCCAGAGTCCAGCCTGTCTGGGTCCCCCTGGATCTCCCAGACCAGCAACAACGGTGACCCCTACGTCTGCTTCTCCAGTCCAGACCTGGGCCCCGTCACAGGCCTCTCACCAGGACTCCCATCAGGACTCCCATCAGGACTCCCATCAGCCTTTGGAGGCCTCCTCCAACACCTGTACGGCCTCCAGAGGCCTCTCCTCCCCTGGTTCTCCGTGTCCACCCCGGAGGAGGTTCTTCGTCTGGTCCGCCCGCCGTACTCTTACTCCGCCCTCATCGCCATGGCCATACAGAGCGCCCCTGAGCGGCGGCTGACCCTGAACCAGATCTACCGGTACGTCGCCGACAACTTCCCCTTCTACGGCCGCAACAAGGCCGGCTGGCAGAACTCCATCCGCCACAACCTGTCGCTCAATGACTGCTTCAGGAAGGTTTCCCGTCACGAGAACGACCCAGGTGAGCTTCAGTCTTCAGCACCGGGCTTTTATTTTGTTAACCTAAGTAGTCATCAGTAACAGGAACATTTTACTTCTATGTAAGTCGAGTACAGTTTTTATAGTGTTTTCTAACACAAATTAAACTCTAGTTATAATCGTTAAAACCTAACGTGTGTTCTGATGAGAAGATTGTTGCAATAATAGATCTTTTCTTCCTCCTCCTCTTCCTCTCTCCAGGAAAAGGAAACTACTGGACTCTGGACACAAACTGTGAGAAGATGTTGGACAACGGAAACTTTCGCCGTAAAAGGAAGAGGAAGGCCGATAACGTGACCGCTGGAAAGAAGCCTCCATCCTCCTCCTTTTCCTCCGACTCCTCCTCGTCAGAGCCCAGCCCTCAACTTCCCAGCATGCACTGCGACGGCAGCAGCACTGAGTTCCCTGCTCTCTCAGACACTCCCCTCAGCAGCTTCCTGTGTCACCTCCAGGACTCCCTCCTCCTCCCTCCTCCTCCTCACTCCAGCTCCTACATGCATGTACCGGACCACGCCTCCTCCTCCCCTCCTCCTTCTCAGGGATACTCTTACTCACCGAGCGCCGTGGTGCCGCAGTGGGACACCTGCATCTCCTCTCCTCCCCTCTACTCCTCCTCCTTCCATCACTCCTCTCCTCCTCCTCTCCTCCCCTCCTCCCACTTGACTCCCCCACATTTCTCCTCCCTCGCCGCCCCTCAGGCCAGCTCGCCGCCCCTCTACTCCGCCCCCCAGGCCAGCTCGCTGCCCCTCTACTCCGCCCCTCAGGCCAGCTCGCTGCCCCTCTACTCCGCCCCTCAGGCCAGCTCGCTGCCCCTCTACTCCGCCCCTCAGGCCGGCTCGCCGCCGCTCTACGTCGACCTGCAGACGGCGTCGTGTTTTCTACCGGACCTCCAGGAGGCCCGGCAGCTCCAGGCTGCCCAGTGTGGGCCTCTGTTCTCTGGGGGCTTCTGTGACGCTCTGCCCCTCGACTCTTTGGTTCTTCTGCAGTGACACAAAGTGATGGAGATGTTGAATGTTTTAAGTTTGTAAAAATGTCTCCAGGTTGATTTTTTAATGAATTTTGAGCTGTGAGAATGTTTGTATTTATCTTTTTTTAATTAAAGTTACAAATGTGGTTGAATGTTTTTTTATAGTGTAAATATGAGTTGTGTGTTGGAATAAAAGCAAAATGAAAAAATATATTTGTGTCAGAATCTTCAGAACTAACAATCTCTTTAGTAACAAAGAACAACACGAGTATTGTGTAAAATAAAAAAACAATTATGGAAAACAGAATTAAATAGAAAACAAATAAACAATACTGTGTTTACAAATCATGGTCAGATATTTCAGTTATTAAAAGTAAAAACAGGCTAACATCACTGTTAGCTTCTCCAACATGCTAACATCACTGTTAGCTTCTCCAACAGGATAGCATTACTGTTAGCTTCTCCAACAGAATAGCATTACTGTTAGCTTCACCAACAGGCTAACATCACTGTTAGCTTCTCCAACAGGATGGCATTACTGCTAGCTTCACCAACAGGCTAACATCACTGTTAGCTTCACCAACAGGCTAACATCACTGTTAGCTTCTCCAACAGGATAGCATTACTGTTAGCTTCACCAACAGGCTAACATCACTGTTAGCTTCTCCAACAGGCTAACATCACTGTTAGCTTCTCCAACAGGATAGCATTACTGTTAGCTGAGTCATGTGATCACGGGGAGGAAACACCGACCTCTGTGACTTTGTTTCAGTGACTCAGCAGTTTTTCGAGCAGGATGATGATGAAGCAGAGTGAATCATAGCACAAGTGAATCTCACCGTCTTCATCAGCAGATTATGGCCCTTGAGTTGAAATTGTCTTATTGGGTTTTTCCAGCAAAAGTATCATCTGCAAAAATATATTGGAAGTTCATACTACTACTATTTATCCAAAATGGTCTTATAAAGAGATATAATTTGGTAGTATTTATGTATTTATGAAGTATTTAAAATGAGCTCCAACAGCTGTTGTATTGAACAGTAACTTTATCCTGTTGGAGAAGCTAACAGTGATGTTAGCCTGTTGGATATGTGTGTGAGTGTGTGTGTGTGTGTGAGTGTGTGTGTGTGTGTGTGTGAGTGTGTGTGTGTGAGTGTGTGTGTGAGTGTGTGAGTGTGAGTGTGTGTGAGTGTGAGTGTGTGTGAGTGTGTGTGTGCGTGTGAGTGTGTGCGTGTGAGTGTGTGCGAGTGTGTGCGAGTGCGTGTGTGTGTGTGAGTGCGTGTGTGTGCGTGTGAATGTGTGTGTGCGTGTGAGAGTGTGTGTGTGTGAGTGCGTGTGTGTGCGTGTGAGTGTGTGTGTGTGTGAGTGTGTGTGTGTGTGAGTGTGTGTGATTGATGGATGAGGTCAACAGCAGCGTAAGTGTGCCGTTTGTTTACACTCCAGTAGTCCTCAGACGTCTCCGCCCTCAGGACACACACACACACACACACACACACACACACACACACACACACACACACACACTCTCTCACACACACACACACACACACACACACACACACACACACACACACACACTCTCACACAAACACACACACACACAGGCAGCTGAATCTGATGATCTCTATTGTCACAATAAACTCAGACGAGTGTATTTGTGTCTGTTACTTATAAAAAATGGACTTCTTATGACTAATTATTAATGAACTTTCTCATTTAAAAACAGTTTTTATGAAATAAATCATCCGTCAGTTTTAGAGAATCTCTCTGAAACTATAACATTTCACTGCAGCTCTTTAATCACCGTTTCTTCTTCTGTGGTGCTTTAATGGCACCGACCAGCTGGTTATAAATATTATACTAATATTAACAGAACAGGATGAAAAAAACTTTCAATTTCATCATTTTATGCAACTTTTGTCAAAAATCTGGAGGACAAAACGTCCCCCACCCCACACACACACAAACACTCACACACACTCACACACACACACACACACAAACACTCACACACACACACACACACACACTCACACACACACTCTAAAGCGTGCTGAGTGACTCTATCAGTCGTATCAAAGAGCTGATAGATTTCATCAGAATGTTTATGACACAACAGGAGGAGGAGGGCTGAAAGTGTGCCGTCTCCATCATCATCAATGGGGAGTGTGATGGCAAAACACACACACACACACTCTCACACGCGCACACACACACACCACAGGATTTGCATTTCAGACTGGGTGGTGAGACAGAAGGTAGTCTGTGTTTTAAAGTGTGTTTGCATTCACAGAACCAGAGAAAATAAGGATTTAAGCTTTATAATTGATAAGAAAACAATAACAATCAAAGTGTTATTAATGTGTACAGAGTACCTGAACAGGTAGTGAACAGAGTACCTGAACAGGTAGTGAACAGAGTACCTGAACAGGTAGTGAACAGAGTACCTGAACAGGTAGTGAACAGAGTACCTGAACAGGTAGTGAACAGAGTACCTGAACAGGTAGTGAACAGAGTACCTGAACAGGTAGTGAACAGAGTACCTGAACAGGTAGTGAACAGAGTACCTGAACAGGTAGTGAACAGAGTACCTGAACAGGTAGTGAACAGAGTACCTGAACAGGTAGAGAACAGAGTACCTGAACAGAGTACAGAGTACCTGAACAGGTAGAGTACAGAGTACCTCAGCAGGTAGAGAACAGAGTACCTGAACAGGTAGTGAACAGAGTACCTGCACAGGTAGTGAACAGAGTACCTGAACAGGTAGAGAACAGAGTACCTGAACAGGTAGTGAACAGAGTACCCGAACAGGTAGAGAACAGAGTACCCGAACAGGTAGAGAACAGAGTACCCGAACAGGTAGTGAACAGAGTACCTGAACAGGTAGTATACAGTTCGGTGTACTTGTCTACAACAGTTTTATTACGTTTTTATGACCTAAAACCTCAAAGTATGTCATGTATTGAAGCTGAATGATATAAATCAAAGTGTCACACTGTTGGAGTTCAGAGTTTATCTTCAGCATGTGGTCCAGGTGTAGCACCGCCACAGGACAGTTTATTATTATTTTACTATGGTAACCACCATAACTGCCATAACGTCCTGATCACATCTGTGTGTGTGTGTGGTCCTGTCTCAGCATGTCTTCTACCAGTCGGGCCGCCCATATAACAACTTTTCCACCTTCATCCAGTTTCCCACAATCTAAAAGCAAAAGAACGGTTTCTGTAAAAATAAAGCTGTCTTCCTATAAGTGGACGGTTCATTTATAAATATGACGTCATAGACTCAGACATTTAAAATCTCACATTGAAAACGTATTTGTTCATTATTGTCTTTAACTTTAATCGTCACTCTTCCTCCGTTTTCTTTCTTTCTTTTTAATTATTCTCTTGTTCCTTCACTTTGTTGTGAATCACTTTAATGACATAAATAAAGTTAATTATTATTACTATGATTAACATGATGTCTCCCCCTCCAGCTCTCCAGCGCCCCCCTGTGGAGGCTTTTTGTCTTTGTCCTGCTGAATGTCGTTGTCTGTTACAGACCATAATATCCTGTCAGTTCACCATGGTTACCATCAGTCCAGGGTCAGATTAAATCTCCTGATTTATGTACAATAATATATTATATATATATTATATATATATTATTGTACATCATTTAGTTTTGGTACTTTAAGTATATGCTGCTGATACTTTTCTAGTTCAACTTTTGTAAACTTGTAAGAGAGTATTTCTACACTGTGGTATTAGTACTTCCCTTCACGGTGTCTTACACATTCAGCAGTATCAATGTCACAAGCGTTGAGAAGATAACTTGAGAGCTGTCAGCTTCCTCTCTTTGCTCAAGGGCACGTCAGCAGTGACAGAGCTGCTGGCAGAGATCGGCAGCGTGTGCGGTCGACCCGCTAACCGCCGCCGCCTCACATTTGCATAACGTAACACACACACACACACACACACACACGCACACACACACACCTGAGACAGAAAAGACTGATAAACTTCAAAAGAAAAATAAGAAAACATTTTTTCTTTTTCTGCTGAGTGATACAACTTTTAAACCTTAAACAAGACAAAGTCCTCAAGAACCTCATCAAGTTAGAACTTATTGAAAGACCCCTATCCCCCCTCACGGTTCTCTAGAACCTCGTCAAGGACCCTTGGGACTCTGATATCTGCACAAGGTCCCTGAAACTGCTCAAATTTCCTGCAATTCCCTGAAACTCCCCTCGAGTGAAACTGGAACTACAGAACCATCCAAGAACTTTAGGAACCCTAAATCCTGTCACCCCTGAAACTCTGCCTTGTAATGCTGGGAACCTCTTAAACATTGCTGGAACCAAATACCCCAAATTAGTGGAACCTTCAAAAACAACAGAACACATTCACAAACTTGCTAATTGAATGACTCCTGCCACATGAAGGAACCATAAGGAAACCCTCAAAAGTCTCAATCAAGGAACTCTACGACCATCTAAAGGACTGCCAACGTCCTTTAAGAACCCTGAAAGTATATAGAACCAAGGAACACTGACAAATGAGAAGCCTGAGCCCCCTCAGAAGTATCCAAAAACCTCCTGGATCTTTCCTGCACTGTTTATCCCCAACCTGCCGGTCGGTCATGGAAAGTTTCTGTTGCCTGAGGCTCGATGTTGACAGGAGTTTATGAACATGACAGCAGAGAGATCATCACGACGAGTCTGAACAAGGTTTACAGGACGGACTGAATCTACCATCAGTACTGTTACAGAAACCTCTTCTCATGTCCTCAGGATCTCAACATTTCACTACACCTGCTCTGGCGATTCATCAACATGCTGCCGACTTGTATCAGGTAGATTTAGTGTCAAGATATCAACGTCCCCCCAAGAACTTCCTCAATGACGCATGAAACCTCCTCAAAGGCCACTTGAGCCTCATGAAATGAACCATAAACCACCATGGTGGGGTTCTCCTCAGGCCAGGGACCAAACCTGGACCAACCAGAGGGGTACAACCATGAAGTACGGGTCGAAGCACCTTCAGATTAAATAAAGCCCCGAAAACCACCTCTGAAACCCCTCTTAACTAGAACCATGGCAACAACAAGACCTCTAATCCACTTCACGGTCCTCTAGAACCCTTAGGACCCTAGGACCCTTTAAAACCCCCTTAAGTAGCTCTGGGATTCTCCTCATACAATCTGAATTCTCTCTAAGAAGTCCTGGAGACTTTCAAGAGGTTTTGGTTTCCACTTAAGGACTTCACATCCTCTTTTAAGGAGTGATGGAACCCCCTGAGACTCCTGGGACCAGTTTAAGGACTCCTAGAACCCTCGTAGACATACAGAGAGTATAAATGGGCCTTCAGAGTCCTGGAACCATCTGCTCATAAAAGACCCCCCCAAGGACCTCTGAAACCAGAACCTGCACGAAGAAGCCCTTGAAATCCTGGAGTCCAGTACCAGTGAAGTACTCAGACATTTAAAAGTATCAGTACTGAAACAAACTTTAATCTTTATATGTTATAACTCCAGCTATGAGATCAATAAATAAAAGAACAGGAAGTCTTTTTCAAACAGAGATTCTGGAGACTTTAATCACATCATGTTTTTAAAGATGAGCTAATAAACAAACATAGTGACGTCACTTCAGCAGGACTCAACACTGCCCCCGTGTGGTCAGAGGTAGAAGTTCATATTTAGATCCTCTGTCTGTGAGGGTTCAGGTCTTGAGGGGACACCAGGACCAGAGGCTCAACACTGCCCCCGTGTGGCTGAAGGATGAACTGTTCTGTTATTCTTCTTCATAAACATAAACAGTTTGTGATGTTTAAGTGAACTGTGGTTCATTAAGGACTCGTCAGACACCAGAGTCTCTTCACATTACTTTATTCAAACTCGACACATTTAACAGAAACAACGAAAGATCAAAAAAGAAAAAACATTTGTAGAAAATAAATCTTTTCTGCTGAATCATCAAACTGTTATTTTACAGTCGGACGTCTTAAAACAACGAAGTATTTACAGTTTGTTCTCCAAACGTCTGAATCCAGCCACCCGATTGGTCCTTCGGGTTCTTCTTTACCTGCACAACAGAACAACAAGAACCGTTAGCCTAGCTTAGCACAAACACTGGGAGCAGGGGGAGACTGCTAGCCTAGCTACATCCTGTTTATTGATTGGGAGACTAACATTTATTTCCTTACTTTGTAAAACAAAATGTACCGAACAAATAAAGATATAAAAGTACTGAATGTTTATTAACTCTCTAAACATCGATACACATTTCTCTCTGTGCTCTTGATTTTGATTAAATATCATTTTTAGCTTCGTTTTAACACGTGTTCAGGGACCATCGTAACGATGAAAATCTGATGATAATGATGTTTTTATAGCTTCTGTCTCTGACAAAGGGTTTTGTTTTGGTGATCGTTTAAATAAAACACGTTTTTTAAAGAGCTGCTCACCGATTGGCTGACGTCTCACAGAGGTTTGGGGAGGCCGGTCACCTCGGCGACGCACTCGTCGTAGGCGTCCTGGTAGTCCTCGTGAGGTTTGATCAGGATCACACAGGTCGGCCTCTTGGAGCCGGCAGAAGAACCCAGATCCTGGAACCAGAGAGGAGGCGGGGCTTAGTCACATGACAACAAACAAAGATGGCCGCCGCTGAGCCAGACACTCTTTAAGAGGCAGGAAGTAGAAATAAAAATGTTTTTAAGTTAAGAGACGAAGAAGAGACAGTTCAGTACATCTGTACTTATTGTTATTATAATTACTATTAATACAAATATGACTATTATTCTTCTTAAGCCTCAGAATATGTCTCTTGTATTCCCGTCACTCTCCTCCACACATTCAGATAAACGACTTATTAACCTCATTATTCTGAATAACTTGTTATTATAAGTTACTGGTTCTCGGGTCCTGGGGGTCCTGGTCTCACTCACCCCTTTAGACGGGATGTAGGCGTACGGCAGGTTTCTGTCCTCACACATGACGGGCAGGTGACAGTAGACGTCTATGGGCAGCGTGTCTCCGGCCATCACCACGATGCTGCACATTAATAACACAATAAAACATCTTCACCTTTGACCTATGAGGTCATCGAGTGACCCTTTAGAAACAAACATGGCCGACTCACCCCGTCTCCCCTTTGTTGATGAACTTCTGGACTTCCTTCACTCCTCTGCGGATGTTCTTCACTTTGGAAGCTGGAACGACAGGAAACAAGAAGAGTTATTGAGAGAATCACTTCATTCTCTGCAGGAAGCTCGTAACACGTGGAGAGGTTCCTGAGACAATAGAACTAAACAATAGAGATGATCACAGTCAACACCTTACAGGAGATCTACTTCACAGCGGAACGTCTGCTGACAGAGAGCTTTACAATGTTCACTTTTTAACTCTTTTACTTGACTAAAAACATTAGAAAGTGAAGAAAATCTCCTCCGATCCGCAGCGAGCTGAGTTTAATCTTAACATCATTCACACATCCGACTATTAAGACATAATCCTGGATCAGTATTAATATCATGGTGAGCCTCTCTGTGTACGAGGACGCTGAACAAACACTGAAACGTGTCCGGACAGCACGAGGAGAGCTTCAGATCACTTTGTTTCACGTGAGCTTGATCAGAAGAACACAGCCCCCCCCCACTACTGCTCTGCTGCTGCAGGAGAACGTTAATGGTTCTTCTTACCCTTCTTCACGCACTTGTAGAGCTTCTTGCTGAGCTTCTTGGAGGCCAGCGGCTGAGCGATGGGGTTCACGTGAGCGATCAGCTCGTGGTACGACTTCTCGTTCCCGTCGGCCACCCCGGCCTCCTCTACGTCCGCAGACACCTTCTCCTTCTTCGTCTTCGTCATTTCTGAATTAATATGAAGAATATGAATCGATAACGCTACTCGTTCACTCGGAGCTTCTGTTGGTCACAACACGCGCTGCTCGAGAGGAAAGCGACACGTGTTTGAGTTTCGTCTTCTTCGCCTGTTAGTTTGATGGTAGAAAGACAACAGCGCCCCCAGCGGACCGGAGG
>NW_027466572.1:0-77500 GCF_050575085.1 Anarhichas minor | reverse complement strand
CTTCTTGAGAGGACGGAACCAGAGACTGAGGCTGAGTCCAGACCACCGTCATCCCCACGCTGAGAGACACGTCTTCATCAGTAATCAACAGTCAACAATCAACAATCAGTACGGTTAGATACGATAAAACCAAAGAAGAAGAGAGATCGCGATCTTACCTCTGAGTGTGTGTGTGTGTGTGTGTGAGACGCAGGTTTCAGACAGACAGGTTTGACCCGTCTGGCTGGACGAGTTTCTGTTTCCTTTGTGTCGTCACCTTTAAAGTACGCAGACTGACGACATGTCAGTCTGAGGAGAGAAAGGACTGAACGCGAGTTACACCAGCTTTATTCAGCAGACTCTCTTCAAACACTACATTACCCATGAGGCTTAGAGAAAACTGTGTCCTGCGTCCTCGCTCTGTTTTCTCAGTAATCATGTTTTGTCTGAATCCTACATTACCCAGAAGCCTCGGATTTCAAACATGTTACAGATCAACATCATTATGTAGTCCTTTCTGCATCTTTTATATCAGTTTGTTGTGATTACATCTCTTCATGTCAGAAGTCCAGTCATCACATGTGACGTAAACGCAGCGTTCACTACGTTTCTGTCCGGCTGCAGGCCTCTGACAGCAATGCTCTCTGGGAGTTGTAGTCCACGGTGTCTCCCTGAACGTCTCATTGGTTGTTCCTCTGCTGGCAGTCTGAGGGACTGAAGGACCCTGAACGCCTCCTGAATCCAGGTGAAGAGTTCTCGTCGGCGTCCGTGCGTCAGCTTCGTGGGCTCAGGGGCTCAGGGGCAGTACTCGTACTCGCCTCCATCGCCTCCATCGCCTCCATCGTCTATCTGGTAGATGTTCTCCACCGCCGACTCTCGACTCTGGAGCTGCAGACCGGACTCTGGAGACCTGAACCGGACCGAACCGTGAACCTGCAGCCGAGAGCTGAAACACAGAATTCAGTCTTTATGTTCTGAAGGAAACCTGATTAAAGTAAAAGCTTTATTTCTTTATGCCTGATGGTGATAATATCTCTAAGTTATTTAAGATACTGACGACTCAGGACTGGGAATTACCCACAATTCATAGCGTCGTGACATAAAACTCAGGGTTACCAGTTGGAAGCCCAGAGGAACACCCGCTTTGTTCACCAAAACGTTTCCTTTCATTATTAATTCAATGAAATCAAAGCTGTTTATTTTAGCCTGGAAGACGTTCAAAACAGGAAGTAAATAAAAGGGCGGAGTTTAAAGGGACAGTTCATCCCAAAATTAGACATATTTGTTCTTCCTCTTGTCTGTGGTGTCGTGAGTCACCGGGTCAGGATTGAGTGTCATATATTTCCATTATATCGTTATAAGACAAGTAAATAACACCCATCATCATCATCTTCATCATCATCATCATCAGCTCGCTCTGTGAATGTCAAACCACAGAAGTTTCATCACAGTTTCTGTTTGTGGTGACAGAAAAACAGTTCTGACAACAACCTGAACTGCGAGGACACATGTTCTCATTATAATGTCTCCTCTAATAAAGAGTTCATGATCAACAGTCATGTGACAACAAGGAGGAGACACTCTGACTGAACTACGGGAAGTGAACACAGAGGAGAGAGGAGGGGAGAGAGGAGAGAGGAGAGGGGAAAGAGGAGAGGAGAGAGGAGAGAGGAGAGAGGAGAGGGGAAAGAGGAGAGAGGAGAGAGGAGAGGGGAAAGAGGAGAGGAGAGGAGAGGGGAGAGGAGAGAGGAGAGGAGAGAGGAGAGAGGAGAGGGGAAAGAGGAGAGGAGAGGAGAGGGGAGAGAGGAGAGGAGAGAGGAGAGGGGAAAGAGGAGAGGAGAGGAGAGGGGAGAGAGGAGAGGGGAAAGAGGAGAGAGGAGAGGAGAGGGGAAAGAGGAGAGAGGAGAGGAGAGGGGAAAGAGGAGAGAGGAGAGGAGAGAGGGGAGGAGAGAGGAGAGAGGAGAGGGGAAAGAGGAGAGAGGAGAGGAGAGGGGAAAGAGGAGAGAGGAGAGGAGAGAGGGGAGGAGAGAGGAGAGGGGAAAGAGGAGAGGAGAGAGGGGAGAGGAGAGAGGGGAGAGGAAAGGAGAGGGGAGGAGAAGAAAAGATTATATTGTTTTCTAATTTTTGTAAAAATAAATTCTCAAATAAATTCAACTTGTTTACTGATTGATGACATCATAACTGTTATTCTGCACTAAGGACATGTTCTAGTTCTACTTCTAGTCATGATGGTTCTGTTTGAGGAGCAGGACTTTTATTTTGTAGTAAAAATCAAGGAGAGAGACTAAAATATGACAGAAGCAGAAAATAAAGTGTGAAGGGAAACGTTGAGTTGAGTTTTGTGATTTGAGGTTTAGAAAGCTCGTGTTATTCATCAGAGCCTGAAGGCAGCGTTGGAGGTCTGTTCTGACTCTGGTCCTCCTGTCGGAGGGTTTGTGGTTTTTAGGCTTCGATGCTGTAACGAAGATGAAGATGACGGTAACGTGGGGGGGGCACAGCCATGTGGTTAAACTGCCGACTCACGATTCATCGTCTGAGAGCTGCAGTTATTAACCACAAACTTCTAAACGTCTAAAGAAACAAGAGAAGAGGAAGTTTCACAATCTGAACGAGTCACACGACACAACTGAACTCACAGTTTGCCGAGTCGCCTCCTTCTGAGAGCTGCAGAGACACAAAAACATCAGGTCAGCTGGTCTGATGGAAACATGGAGGAACAACTGACATCAGAGACAGGAAGCCTGAAAGACTGAGGCTTCATCCACAAATACTACCTTTCATTTTAAAACGTTTATTTTATGTTCACACAGAAACTGTAAAGGAACAAAAGCAGTAAATTGTCTCCAGTACGACAGAGACTTCAGCCTCCAGCAGAGCTACGAGTGATGATCACATTTATTGATCCATAATCTAGTAAACTTTGATATGTTCATATTAATGTAAATTTTAAATGTGTGAGAGAAAATAGAGCAAAACCTGCAGCGTTGTAAGTCTGCAAAATAAAACCTGTGAATAGAGGAAGATCTTAAGTATTATTAAAGAGGACCATAATACTCTTTTGTGACCGGCACCATAATGCGTAAACTTATTCAGATTAACTTCACTCATGTATGAAAACAGATGGAGGTCATGTGACGTCAGTCTGAGGCGACCAGATCTCTGAGAACATTACCAATTACGAGGACTGCTGCTGTGACCAGAGACACCAACCCAACCAGAACCAACACCAGAACCACGCTGACACTGCTGCTGCTGACCTGTGACACACACACACACACACAGCGCCAGGAAGCTGGAGGATAAAACAACTATAAGGATGTGCATCGCTAGGATTTAATTGATACTAATACTTATCAATACTTTTATTGATTGATATTAAAAACACAGTGATGAAGCTGTGGTTTAGACAACAAAACTACTTAGTTAGGTTTAGACAACTATACTTAGTTAGGTTTAGACAACAAAACTACTTAGTTATGTTGAGACAACTATACTTAGTTAGGTTTAGACAACTAAACTACTTAGTTAGGTTTAGACAACTGAACTACTTAGTTAGGTTTAGACAACTATACTTAGTTAGGTTTAGACAACTAAACTACTTAGTTAGGTTTAGACAACAAAACTACTTAGTTATGTTGAGACAACTATACTTAGTTAGGTTTAGACAACTATACTTAGTTAGGTTTAGACAACTATACTTAGTTAGGTTTAGACAACTAAACTACTTAGTTAGGTTTAGACAACTGAACTACTTAGTTAGGTTTAGACAACTATACTTAGTTAGGGTTAGACAACTGAACTACTTAGTTAGGTTTAGACAACAAAACTACTTAGTTATGTTGAGACAACTATACTTAGTTAGGTTTAGACAACAAAACTACTTAGTTATGTTGAGACAACTATACTTAGTTAGGTTTAGACAACTAAACTACTTAGTTAGGTTTAGACAACTGAACTACTTAGTTAGGTTTAGACAACTATACTTAGTTAGGGTTAGACAACTAAACTACTTAGTTAGGTTTAGACAACAAAACTACTTAGTTAGGTTTAGGTAAAGATGGGGGTTTGGGTTAAAATCACTACAGAAGTTCTGTTACTGAAGTACAGAAGTTACATGACGAATAAATCAAAGTTGACTTGTGGTTTCACACGATGTTGAAAGTAAGTCTTCCACTTTTCAACCATCTGAGTTTCTCTGAAGTTAATCTTCCTCTCTCACCTCGGCCGTGATGCTGCTGGAGGAGGAAGTCAGGAGGCGCTCGGTCGAGGTCAGCTGACCTGCAGGACGAGGAAACGAAAAGCAGATGTTTGAGTGCAGCTGTGTCAGCAGCATGATGTCATGTTGAACGCTTTAGACTCTGTACTTCCCTCAAAATAAATAAAGTTTCATCTAAACTTGTGAAGTATTGACTTAAAAGCAAAATCTGTTTGATCATATGACAAATAAAATATACAATAGAATTGTATAATTTCCATGGAAACAGCATAAAATATGCAGAATAGAGCTAAAAATGTACCAAACCGCAAACATACATATTTAATATTCAAAATGCTGGATGGACAAACAGACGTTAAGCAAAACAGAAATCTATATTCAGAAATATAATGTCCTTTCACTTAGCCTGTGAATCGCTTAATGCTTATTGCTAGCATGCACATAGCTACCACTAATGCTAATGGTTAGCATACACATATCCTAGTCTTGCCTATAAACTCTAATACACAAATGTTTATAAGAGTTTATAATGTATTATGTCATCATAACAGACATTTTACAGTGCTTACCTAAACAAAATCATAACAATAGTCAGTAGCATCAGCCTTAGTGATTAGCATGAGCTAATTGAAAGTCGTTAACGGCCATCATGAACAGTAACATTAATAACAGTAAAGTCTGGATACATGTAGACCGAGTCCAGCGGTTCATGTGAAGCTTTCTATGTTCTGTAACTGGAGCATGAAATCATGGTGGGATTAGTAAGCTAGCTAGCTAACTAGCTATCTGCTAAATGAGTTAAACTGAACTTAATGCTCATCAACACTCTTGTCTCAGCGTAGGAAAGATCTTTACTATCAGCAGATATTTAGAACTTCCAGGGTGGAGACACTTTGTGGTCTTTAGTGTAGAGAATGAAGATGTAGTATCTCCCTCTGTGTTGTACCTGTTGTAGAAGCCGTCTGATCTGTGGTCGTCTCTCTGGTTAACGTTGTTGATGTGGTCGTCTGTGGAGCTGAAACACAAAACAACAGCTGTGACTGTTCAATCAATCAATCAATCACCAACCTTTATATATCTGACCCATAACTGCACTAGAAAAACACTCTATAAACTTTCATTGCTATGCAGATGATACTCAATTATATCTATCGATCAAGATGAAACCAACCAGCTCGAAGACCTGGATAAACTGCAACTTCCTGATGTTAAACTCAGACTAAACTGAAGTTATCTAGCCCAGAACACCACGAAACCAGTTATCTAATGATATAGTTTCTCTAGATGGCATTGCTCTGGCATCCAGCAGCACTGTAAAGAATCTCAGAGTTATCTTTGATCAGTCTGTTAAATCTTTCCAAGTGATCCAGAATGCTGCAGCACATGTACTAACAAAAAACAAGAAAAGGTTGTTCCGGTCTTTAGTTAGGGCTGGCTCAGGTTTATAGTTTATGGGATTCATAAAGTGTCCGTCCATCTGCTAGCCAGTCAGACCTTCAGGATTTGATCACGATCAGTTGACAGGAAGTAAACATGGACCCAAACTGAACGGTCTATAAAAAAGACAAAAAGCGTAGAAACTATGGAACAACCTACCAGTGTAAACTCTGTTATATTATCTAAATCAATCATTTCTCACCTTTCTCAACGACCAAATCAAAGGGATGTTTCTCGTCGTTGAGCCATCCGGGTATTTCCACTCTGCACCCGTAGAGTCCAGCATCCGTCTCTGAGACGTTCAGGATCGTCAGAGAAACGTCTCCATCCTCCAGTCGTCCCAGTAACTGATACCTGCTGGAAACTCTGGTTCCTTCCTTCACATTGTGTCCGTCGGTGGAGAGGAGCTGGTCGCTGCATCCTGAGACTGGTATTACACCTCGACCCCAACAGACGGACAGCGCCCCGTAATCTTTGATGTTGTATTTACAGGACAGAGTGACGTCTTCACCTGTTTGACCGACAACTCTGCTGCCGTCACTTTCACTGACTGTGGGACACAAACAAACGCTGTAAAATCAGATCTCAACCTGTTCTAATCTGCTGCTTTATCCGGTTTTTAAATCCCTCAGGTTTGTCTGAAAGTCAAATTTCCCAAAATAAATGAAAATGAAACCCAAACGTGTGTGTTTAAGTGTTAAATATGACGAAATATTTATATGATTAATATCAAAACTGACTGTCTGTCAAGAGAAAAAAGTACAAAAACAGAAAGAAACATCTGTTTTCTACGAATCTACAAATAAATGCTGTGAAGAAGAAACAGTGTTATTGTGAGAAATATTAACAGAAACCAAACAACACCCCGAGAAAAAAATAAAGTTTTAAAGTTCTATTAAAATGTTTGATCTCTTGTAAATGGAGAAACGGTGATAAAGTGAATATACGTCACCTGTGAGGAGAGCGAGCAGCAGAACGATCTTCATCATGAACACACTGACACACTTTCATCACACTCTCACATTTAAACTCACACTGAGTCACAGCTGCACTGCACACTGTAAAAAATGACCTGCTGCTGCTTCAGAGAGAAGAAAAAAAACACAATGAAAAAAGAAAGAAACAAAGAAAGAGATTTTTAAACATGTTTCTTTAAATCAGGCACAAATATAAGGATGGTACAAGGACCGGATGGCTCGTAGTAAAAAACCCAGTTACCTCTTCTCCTTAGTACCCCCCACAGGACTCCCAGAGGGACACGGTTGTAAACCCTGATAATTGGAGTCCACTTTACGGTCTACCTGTTTAAAAAAACTAAACCACCACCCCGGTCTGCTACTCCAGAGGCACAGTCCCCGACCTCAAAGTGACACTGAAAAGGTGTTTATAAGAAAATAATGTAACAAAACATAACATGACAAAACACAACGTAACAAAACATAAAGTAACAAAACATAACGTGACAAAACATAATGTGACAAAACAAAGTAACAAAACATAAAGTAACAAAACATAAAGTAATAAAACATAAAGTAACAAAACATAACGTGACAAAACATAATGTGACAAAACATAAAGTAACAAAACATAACGTGACAAAACATAAAGTAACAAAACATAACGTGACAAAGCATAAAGTAACAAAACATAAAGTAACAAAACATAAAGTAACAAAACATAACGTGACAAAACATAACGTGACAAAACATAACGTGACAAAACACAACGTAACAAAACATAAAGTAACAAAACATAACGTGACAAAACATAACGTGACAAAACATAAAGTAACAAAACATAAAGTAACAAAACATAACAAAACAAAACATAGTAAAACATGACATGGTGTAACATAACGTAACGTAGCAAAACTGAACAAAATGTGACAAAACATACAGTAACATAACGTAACTTAACATGGTAAAACATAGCGTAACGTAATTTAACAAACATGACTTAACAGAATTTAACAACGTAGTTTAATATAACAACACGTAACCGAACAAAACTTAACCTGGTCAAACAACAAAATGTAACAAAATGTAAGGAAACAATGTAAAAAAACAAATGTAACATGGTACAACATAACATGACTTAACTTAACATACATAATAAAACATCACATAAAGAAAATAATTTAAAGTTGCAACTTCATCTAACACACATGTTTTCTAATGTCTCCCTAAACAACATCTATGACTGTCGGAGAGAATACCAGCTACAGAAACAACGTTTTTAACTCGAGGTTCATGTTGTGAATCGAAACAAAACTAAATACGTGTGTAGTGACACTTAGGTTAAGTATTTTAATTAACTATATTAGATCGGGTGTCTTTATTCTACGTAGTCTGACTTCCTGCTTTGTTCTCGTCACAAATATTCGACCACTCGAGGTCGCCGTCTAATAATAAATGTAAATATGTTTCGTGATGAGAATACGGCTGTTTGTTTAGGGAGGACTGTCTGCTTATAACAGTAAGTCATGTGATTCATTTAAATATATATATATATATATATATATATATATATATGTTAATAATATTTCCAAGGTAGAAATAAACTTCTGTAGTCCGTCACATTATAATGAATGTAAGATCATTATTTGAGTGTAAAGTCACCAGAGGGAGTGTAAACATGTGGTCAGCTCATGACTAATGTAATGGTAAAATATGCATTTGATCTATGTGTCCTCGTTGTGAAACCGAAACTTACGTGTGGTTAAAACTATGCAGTAATGAGGAACTTGTAGTCTCATCTTACCTTGAAACCGTAACTGGTTCCCAGTTGAACGCATCTAGCAGAAACTAGATAATGAGCAGATCAAGACAGCCTGTGTCAAAAGACCTGTACTCCCCTACGTATGATTTATCTGAGGAGTGGACCGCTGTATGTATAAAATGACGTTGAATCTTGTACTTAGTCGAAGCTTTGCCACAGTCTACTGAATACGTAGCTGTGGTATTCTCTTCCCTCTTGCAAGCGAATAATTAGACAAAGACAACTTTGAATCTTCTGAAGACTTTATTATTGATTTGTGAACAAAACTCTCTTCTCCCGATTAACATAGACACCTTCCACCACACTTCCTGTTGCCGGCGTTAGATGTTCACAGCTTCCTGTTTTCTGATTCTCTGACTCTCGTCTTTAACTTCATCAGAAGCTGAAAAAGGACAGCAGAGATCCACACTGTAAGAAATATCTGCAGCTCAAACTGAATTTATTACAATTAACAAAAATAATCTTTGAACCATCACTTAGTCGACTTAGAGGAGGAAACTCCTCCCACAACATGTTCAGTTCTGCATCTCCAGTAAACATGTTTAAGAAAATTTGAAAGAATTAGGCAAAATAATTACGACATAACATCCAATTATAATTGTTTCTCCTTAAAATAATTATTTACAATAAACTGAGATAAAATTTCACCTGAAAGTTTTAGTTTGGGCACAGCATTCATTTTGTATTTCCTTACAAATCAATGAATAAATGTAAATATATTCATATTCATGATGTATGTGTTATGAATGCAACAATAAAAATGTTTTTTATATTTATCTGCCCCAAAATTATTAAATTTAAAACATAATTTGAAAAGCTAATAAATGTAAATATTAATATTAATACGGCTACCATTGAAGCCACTGAAGTGCCTTTTTTAATGCTACAGCACCCCCTATAGGCGTCAGTCTTCATTACAGCCTCCACATGAACCTCATTTGAGAAAACTAGTTAAAAGAAGTTAAAACATTTTGTGAAATCATCAACTCATTAGTCAAACTAATAAACGATGATTTTTTACTTCAAGTTAATGATAAAAGTTGAGTTGAATTAACATTTTAAAGAGCAGAGAGCAGGCTGCAGTACCACATGTGGCCACAGAATGTAAGTCTATAAACTCATGGCGCTGTTTCCACGTGTTGGCAAATGACAGAAAACTGATATGAACAAACACAATTTTACTTTTATCACTTTAAAAGACACCAAAACTAAAACAAGATGACGACATTATGGATTCCAGTGGACATTTAATAGTCCAACAGAAGATTAACAGAACATTTAGATTAAGTCAAATTATTTATATGTCAAGTTAAAGATACAAATATATATGTGATAACATATTTATTATCTGTGGTTACTTATTGTAGCATTTTAATCCACTACACTGCAGTCTATGGACATCCAGCGCTGTTTCATTGTGAGAAAAACTTGAAACATTCATTTATTATTGATTAAATATTGGTCAAATAATTATAAAGTAAAAATGATTGGAGGTATAAACACGACTACAAATCAAAAGGTATAAATATTTGCAGTTAACATTAACAGCAATGCTGAGATATAAATGTATGAATATGATCAAATAATCACGATGATCCAGTTTAAGTTGAATGTTTAGTTTTTTGTTATAATAAAATGTGTTTCTCTGACTTCAGGAGGACATTCATAGGACATTCCTGTTTCTACACGGAGCTCCGCCTCCTCCTCCTCTGATTGGTTCACCCTCCTGTCGCTCTGTGACCACCAAACACCTGCAGACGCACACACACACACACACACACACACACACACACACACACAGGTTGATATGATAAATAATTACTTCATTTTTTGTTATTTATTGACGGTTTGCTATATTTTTGTAATTCTTGTTTTGTTATTTTTGTGTTTGTGTGTGTGTGTACTGACTGTAAGCAGCCATCAGCAGCAGAGCAGGAATGAAGATGATGAAGGAGACTCTCACAGTGTTTCCGATGAAGCTCTGCAGACTGTTGACCTGCTGCTGCTCGGACGACTGACAACAAACAAACATGCAGGTTAGCTAGCTCAGAGGAGAGCGTCATAACGGTAGCTAGCTCAGAGGAGAGCGTCATAACGTTAGCTAGCTCAGAGGAGAGCGTCATAATGTTAGCTAGCTCAGAGGAGGGCGTCATAACGTCAGCTAGCTCAGAGGAGAGCGTCATAATGTTAGCTAGCTCAGAGGAGGGCGTCATAACATCAGCTAGCTCAGAGGAGAGCGTCATAATGTTAGCTAGCTCAGAGGAGGGCGTCATAACGTCAGCTAGCTCAGAGGAGAGCGTCATAATGTTAGCTAGCTCAGAGGAGGGCGTCATAACGTCAGCTAGCTCAGAGGAGAGCGTCATAATGTTAGCTAGCTCAGAGGAGGGCGTCATAACGTCAGCTAGCTCAGAAGAGGGCGTCATAACGTCAGCTAGCTCAGAGGAGAGCGTCATAATGTTAGCTAGCTCAGAAGAGGGCGTCATAACGTCAGCTAGCTCAGAGGAGAGCGTCATAATGTTAGCTAGCTCAGAGGAGGGCGTCATAACGTCAGCTAGCTCAGAAGAGGGCGTCATAATGTCAGCTAGCTCAGAGGAGAGCGTCATAATGTTAGCTAGCTCAGAGGAGGGCGTCATAACGTCAGCTAGCTCAGAGGAGAGCGTCATAATGTTAGCTAGCTCAGAGGAGGGCGTCATAATGTCAGCTAGCTCAGAGGAGAGCGTCATAATGTTAGCTAGCTCAGAGGAGGGCGTCATAACGTTAGCTAGCTCAGAGGAGGGCGTCGTAACATTAGCTAGCTCAGAGGAGGGCGTGTGGGGAACTATTGTTGCGTACTGTGTTGTACTGGGACGTGTTTGACTGTGGCACAGCGACAGCAGAAGGACACGTGAAGCGGCAGAAGTCGCTAAAAGTGTTAAAGTAAAGTCGAAGTCGGATTTTATTCCAACAAATGTCCCTATTATCTCTAATTTTATGCCCCCAAAAATTCAAGAAATAAGTGATATAATTGATGATCTCAAAATATCTTCAGCTGGCCATGACAACATTTCTGCATTTCTTGTCAAACAGGTGAAACAGTCAATATTGCAGCCACTTGTTCACATCTTCACCTTGTCTTTGAAAACAGGTGTTGTGCCAGAGGATTTAAAAATTGCCAAAGTTATTCCTTTGTTTAAAGCAGAAAACCCACATTGTTTTAACAACTATAGACCCATATCTATATTGCCTTGTTTTTCAAAAATACTAGAAAAAAATTGTACACAAAAGGATTATGTTTCATGTAGAGTCTAATTCAATTCTTTACAAACACCAGTATGGTTTCCGTAAAAATCATTCAACTTATATGGCTTTACTTTACTTTGTTGATAAAGTTATCTCTGCACTTGACAATAATGAATTTACTTGCAGTATTTTTATAGACCTTTCCAAAGCCTTTGATACAGTAAATCATCATATTTTATTGGAAAAGCTGCATAAATATGGTTTCCATGACATTGCATACAAAATGGCTAAAACATTGTGTCTCCAACAGAAGACAGTTTGTTTGTGTTAAAGGTTGTTATTCAAACAAAGCCAGACTAATATGTGGGGTTCCACAGGGGTCCATTCTTGGACCACTATTATTCCTTATTTATATTAATGATTTGTCTAATGTGTCAAAAAGCCTTTTTCCGATAATGTTTGCAGATGACACAACCCTAGTTCTCTCTCATTCAAATTTCAATTCTCTGATTATGGAAGCTAATGCTGGTTTAACTGCCTATGCTACATGGTTCAGATCAAATAAACTATCTTTGAATATCAAAAAATCTAATTTTATTATTTTCAGTGGCAAAAAGTTGTACTCTAAGGATTTATCTAAAATTAAAATTGAATCTGTTGAGATGCCTCAAGTGTCATCTACAAAATTCCTAGAAATTATTATTGATGAGAGTTTAAGTTGGAGTAAACATATTGACTGTTAGTAGAAAAATAAACACATCTATTGGAATAATAAGGAGGGTTAGACAGCTTGTCTCTGCAAACTGTCTCCTTATTCTTTATTACAGTATAATTTATCCCTATCTTTCATATTGTAATATAGTTTGGTATAGTCCAGAAACGTTCTGTTAGGATCGCAACCTGATCAGAGTCGCACTTCTCTTCTGCTCCTCTATTTCAGAAATTACAGATTCTTACTATTTCTGACATCAATATTTCACAAACTTGTGTTTTCATTTATAAGATACTTTCAGGTGAAGGAATATTCCTGATCATTTCAAGACCTACTATAAATTCAATTCACAGGTTCACTCTTACCCAACTCGTCATCTTCACATCTTCATCCTCCTAAGTTATTGACTAGCAGAGATCAACTTTCAATAAGATTTAGGGAACCAAATTATGGAATGACTTTTCCCACCTAACAATAGAATGTCCCTCTATAAAATGTTTTAAAAGATGCCTAAAAGAAAATCTAATTCATTATGTATTAGTGTTCATGTCTTTCTTGTTTTAGCTGTTATATTACATTTATAGTTGTCTCACTCACAGGGACTTGTAGCATTACCGTTGCTTATGAGTTACTGCAGGTGTATAAACCAACACACCTGAACAAGCACAAGCCCATGCCTACTCTCTCACACACACACATGCTCACACACACTCCACACAATTACATTATTTTTTTTCTTTTCTTTCTTTCTTTCTTTGTTTTGCTGTAATGTAATGTCTTATGCATATTAAATTTTATCTTTGTAATTTTGTAAAATGTTAATATTATATAGGTGGAGGCTTCAAATAAGCCCAGTTGGCTTTCTGTCTCTTCCTGCACTGTGATATTCATTTATCTCTGTTATGTTTGATTATTTTAAAATTTATTTTTTTAACTCTAAAAAAAAAAGAAGTGTTACGGTTTAAGTTAAAGTGATCATGTTTGATCGTGTTTCAAGTGGACTCATTTCCCTCTCGGTTGTGTGCAGCCAGTGAGGTACGTTATGCGTGTAAACTCGTTATCGTGCATATTTGCGTGCAAGCTGTGTTTTATGTAATTTTAACGTCAGATTCTTTTGTATGTCTGAATGTACTTATACAGTTTGACGGTGGATAGAGGACGGTGCTGTTGAGTGTATTTCCTGGAGGGAGTGATAGATATTAATTGTTTGTGTTTAGTCTCTGTCACCTGAACCAGAGCCACCATTGGTCCTGTGGAGTTCTCCCCCGTGACATCACTTCCTGTCTTCTCCGTCACCTCCCTTGTTTGGTAACCTGTCAATCAGATGAGATAATATAAAATAAAATAAATCGCCAAAACATACTAGCCGGTCCCTGCAGGTGTGTCTACACCTTGAAGGTCCGTCTGGTGCTCACCTGGTGTGTGTGGTGCGTTCAGGTTCCCGGCATCCCCAGCGTCTGAGGAGTCCGAGGCGAATGTACGGTCGATGACGATGAGGTGCACGCTGGTCGTCTGGTCGTTGAACAAACCGGTCAGCTGAAGTCTGCAGTGATAGAAACCAGAGTCTGACGGTCGAGAGGTGGAGATGGTCAGAGATGAGGACGAGGACACGGAGTACCTGAAGGCCACATCACAGTCTTATTTTAATTACAGCTGATAGTAGGAACATTTAGTTAGTGGTGATTCTGGTGGCCCCTGTGGACTAAAGTGGTAGTGTTTCTAAGCACCAGAGTCCCTTTAAAAAAGGGTCTGACAGGAGACACCTGATACCTGACTGACTTCCTGTATGCGAGCTGGTCTCCGGCGGCCTGGACCACCGTGTCCCGGCAGGTGAACAGTGACGGTTGGCCCCTCCCCCAGCACACCTCCACTCCTCTCTGATTCGCTGCCTCCGATCGACACGGCAGCTTCACCGCCCTCCCAGCCACGCCCACCACCGTCTCCGTGGCGACCGCCGACATGCCTCAGAGGACAAAGGAGACATAAGAAGGACACTTGTCTATCTTCTTCTATTATTCAGACACATCTTGTTATGATCTTATTAAATGTATTCACACATTCAACAGACTCCTTAATTAAAAAGGAGGAGAGAGGAGACGGGAGGAGGAGACAAGGAGACGAGAAGAGAGGAGAGAGGGGATTAGGGAGAGGAGACTAGGAGAGAGGAGAGAAGACGAGGAGACGACGAGACGAAGAGAGGAGACAAGGATGTTCGATGTTTTTGTTCGATGTTTAGGTTTATGTTCACATGTGTGTATATATATATATATATATATATATATATACACTTTTTCTTTTGGATATATATTTATACTTATATTGTATATAGCTGTTAAATGTTGATACCTAATGTTGATATCTGTTCTACTTTTTTTGCTGCCCTTTTTTATTCTTTATATATATTTTTTAATTATTTATTGTAAATGTGTGTTTGTACATTGAGAGCGGAGTGGAAACCGGAGTCAAATTCCATGTATGCGTACACATACATGGCCAATAAAGCTGATTCTGATTCTGATTCTGATTCTGAGAGAGGAGAGAGGAGACGAGGAGAGAGGAGGAGAGAGGACCGCCGACATCAGAACATTGTTCATCTTCTTCCACACATTAGACACATCTGGATGTTATGATCTCATCAAATGTTTCCACACATTCAACAGACTCTTTAATTGTTCATCAAAGATTAAAACAACGATCCAAAGTGTCCACTTTATTAGGGACACGTCTCTAAAAACACTCTGTGTTTCTATTATTCTGTCCACCCCTCTGAGCAGCTCCAGACTCACCTGAGAGGACGAAGACACGGACGAAGGTGAGGAGAAGCAGCCGCAGCATGTTGTCGAGTGTCCTGCAGACAGACAGACTGACACACTCAGTGATGTCACTTCCTGTTTCCATCCTGATATTAATAGACTGAGCAGAAGAAGAGTCACTTTGTTTCACTTCTTCTTTTAAAAACTTCATGAAGCTGTTGTTCAGAAGAAAGATGGTGAAACGCGTTGAAGAACATCCACTGAAAATATGTTGTACTAATATATATATATTATGATGTATTTATATTTCCAGTACCAGGAATGTGATTAGAGAGGAATGAGGAGACGAGAGTCCAAGAACAACTCACCTCTGACCTGATGTCTGAAAACACTGAAGACTTTATTACTGAGGGTTTCACTGAGGAGACGAGGAGAGAGGGGGAGGAGAGAGGAGAGGAGGAGAGAGGGGGAGGAGAGAGGAGGCAAGGAGAGAGGAGGAGAGAGGAGGAGAGAGGAGACGAGGAGAGAGGAGGAGAGAGGGGGGAGGAGGGAGGAGAGAGGAGACGAGGAGAGAGGGGGAGAGAGGGGGAGGAGGGAGGAGAGAGGGGGGAGGGGGAGGAGAGAGGAGACGAGGAGAGAGGGGGAGGAGAGAGGAGAGGAGGAGAGAGTGGGAGGAGAGAGGAGAGGAGGAGAGAGTGGGAGGAGAGAGGAGAGGAGGAGAGAGGGGGAGGAGAGAGGAGACGAGGAGAGAGGAGAGGAGGAGAGAGGGGGAGGAGAGAGGAGAGGAGGAGAGAGGGGGAGGAGAGGAGGAGAGAGTGGGAGGAGAGAGGAGAGGAGGAGAGAGGGGGAGGAGAGAGAGAGGGGGGAGGGGGAGGAGAGAGGAGACGAGGAGAGAGGGGGAGGAGAGAGGAGAGGAGGAGAGAGGGGGAGGAGAGAGGAGAGGAGGAGAGAGTGGGAGGAGAGAGGAGAGGAGGAGAGAGGGGGAGGAGAGAGGAGACAAGGAGAGAGGAGAGGAGGAGAGAGGGGGAGGAGAGAGGAGAGGAGGAGAGAGGGGGAGGAGAGGAGGAGAGAGTGGGAGGAGAGAGGAGAGGAGGAGAGAGGGGGAGGAGAGAGAGAGGGGGGAGGGGGAGGAGAGAGGAGACGAGGAGAGAGGGGGAGGAGAGAGGAGAGGAGGAGAGAGTGGGAGGAGAGAGGAGAGGAGGAGAGAGTGGGAGGAGAGAGGAGAGGAGGAGAGAGGGGGAGGAGAGAGGAGACGAGGAGAGAGGAGAGGAGGAGAGAGGGGGAGGAGAGAGGAGAGGAGGAGAGAGGGGGAGGAGAGGAGGAGAGAGTGGGAGGAGAGAGGAGAGGAGGAGAGAGGGGGAGGAGAGAGAGAGGGGGGAGGGGGAGGAGAGAGGAGACGAGGAGAGAGGGGGAGGAGAGAGGAGAGGAGGAGAGAGGGGGAGGAGAGAGAGAGGGGGGAGGGGGAGGAGAGAGGAGACGAGGAGAGAGGGGGAGGAGAGAGGAGAGGAGGAGAGAGGGGGAGGAGAGAGGAGAGGAGGAGAGAGTGGGAGGAGAGAGGAGAGGAGGAGAGAGGGGGAGGAGAGAGGAGACGAGGAGAGAGGAGAGGAGGAGAGAGGAGAAGGGGAGAGAGGGGGAGGAGAGAGGAGAGAGGAGACGGGGAGAGAGGAGACGGGGAGAGAGGAGAGGAGGTGAGAGGAGACGAGGAGAGAGGAGAGGAGGAGAGAGGGGGAGGAGAGAGGGGGAGGAGAGAGGAGAGGAGGAGAGAGGAGACGAGGAGAGAGGAGACGGGGAGAGAGGAGACGAGGAGAGAGGAGATTTATATATATATTTATATATATTTATATATATATATATTTATATGTGACGCAACTGAGGAAAGGACATCTCATATCTCTTAAAACATATTTCCTCATTTCCTCCATGCATCCCTGGTGGGAGGGACTAAGACGCAAGGAAAGGACCCAAGTGAGGGAAACGGGGATGCAGTTAAGAGACTTGAGATGTACCCTTTATGTTTGGTCTGGAGGCCTTCAGGCGTCTTCTTCGGGTGCTCAGATGGAAATGCTTGAGTGTCTCTGGAGGACCTGAGAGCTCTCTGAGTCGGTTCTTCTTCTGCGCTTCAATGACGACGGTGAGGATGAAAACACTACGAGAGAGAAACACGACGACACAAACAGGAAGGGAATCAACCAGAGAGCTGAAAGACACCGCTGGTACGGTGGTCCATGAAGGCAGCACCCAACACACTAATAAAGGACAGAAGAAGAAGAGGTCACACTCACACACACACACACACACACACACACACACACACAAGTTGCAACCCAGCGGGAAGTGTTTTAATAAGCACACGCCAACATACAACGAGTTCAGCACATCCAAACAAATCCCACGTATTACTTTACACAGATTACTTCTATAGTCAGACTTCACCCCTTTAAGTCACTTTCCACCAATCAAACCAGTGGGTTGAACCACAAACAGAGCACCCTGGTCTCCTCACTATGTCACGCTCTCATGACTTTCTTTGGGTCGAGATAACCTTTTGGCAGAACACACGATTCGTGTACGGGAAATGTTTGGACACACATTGGAGTCACAGATTACAGTTAGTCTGGCGCCTTAATCTCTTCCTCACTATGTTTTTATGAACCAAATGTGTTCAGTTCAATCCTGAGTTATATGATGGTTTTCTTCAACAGTATGTATCCTATAGTGTTTATCTTTATATATATAAAGCACTTTAAAGCTCTGACTCTGAGAGCAACTGCCTTTTTTCCAGCACTTCTCATCAAAGCGGATCTGTTGAGACCAGATGTGTAAACATTGAACCTCCACAGGAAGAGAACATCTGCTTACTTTACATGTCTTCAAGTAGATGAAATGTTTTTAAAGAACAATACAGTTTCCTGTGTGACAGAAGGAACATGAAGAGAACATCTTTACATCAAACGTGAGATTGTTTTATGGTTTTACAACAACAGAATACTTTCTGTTCTCTGGTGTCTTAATATTAAAGTCGATGTTTTCCTTTGAGGGGAATTAAATCCTAACATTATACAGAGTCTCATGTTTCTGTTCCTGTGTTCAGGTATGGAGAGCTAACAGCGCCCAGATAGGGAGACGAGGAGACGAGGATGAGGAGACGAGGATGAGGAGACGAGGAGACGAGGATGAGGAGACAAGGATGAGGAGACGAGGATGAGGAGACGGGGACGAGGATGAGGAGACGAGGATGAGGATGAGGAGACGAGGATGAGGATGAGGAGACGAGGATGAGGATGAGGAGACGAGGATGAGGAGACGAGGATGAGGAGACAAGGACGAGGATGAGGAGACAAGGATGAGGAGACGAGGATGAGGAGACGAGGATGAGGAGACGAAGACGAGGATGAGGAGACGAGGACGAGGATGAGGAGACGAGGAGGGCCGTCCTGTTCTGCTCTTTGCGTTCTTTTAATCTCATTTGGGTTTTTTCGGAGCGTGACTAGAGTCCGTCCTCCATCACTGGGAGAGAAAACACATTTTAAATGAAGAAGTCTCTTGGGTTTTTATTTATGATCATTTTAATGTGAAGAAGAAGAAGAAGAAGAAGAAGAAGAAGAAGAAGAAGAAGAAGAAGAAGAAGAAGAAGAAGAGGGATGAGAAATAGATGCTGTCGTAAAGTTCTGAAATGTCTCAGTGGAGAATAAAAATAGTCTGAAAAAGTCATAAACACAGTGTGTGTGTGTGTGTATGACTGTGTGTGTATGTGTGTGTGTGTGTATGTATGTGTGTATGTGTGTGTGTGTGTGTATGACTGTGTGTGTATGTGTGTGTATGTGTGTGTATGTATGTGTGTATATGTGTATGTGTGTGTGTGTATGTATGTGTGTGTGTGTGTGTATGTGTGTGTATATGTGTGTGTGTGTGTGTATGTATGTGTGTGTGTGTGTGTGTGTGTGTATATATGTGTGTGTGTGTGTGTGTGTGTGTGTGTATGTATGTGTGTGTGTGTGTGTGTGTGTGTGTCTCTGCCTGTTCGAGGTCTTTTTAAGGAAAAAAACATTCAGACTGTGATTCATCATCTGCTTCGGACTCCAGCTGGATCTCATCTTCATCCTCTCCTCATCCTCAGCTCCACCTGCTGATCATCATCTTCATCCTCATCTTAATCTGCTCTCCTCCTCTTCCTCCCGTTATGTAACGTGTTGATCTCAACTCTTCTTCTCTCTGTAGAACTTTGTGTACATTTCACCACGTTTAGTGTTCAGCTTGTTTTTCATAGAAATGAACTTCATAAACTCATGGAGACCATTTAACACGATTAAACTTTAATTATGTTGGTCCAACTTAATTTACTTGGGTCGGATGAACTTAACTTATTAGGGTTGGTAGAACTCATTTTAAAGGAGTAAATTAAGTTGATCAACATAATTAAAGCTTAAAGCTTAAATTATCTCCATCAGTTTATTAAGTTCATTGAAAGTGTTGTTTTGAGTTCATCAACAATTTAAAGGGTTATAGTATAAAGAGACACTTCTACTGGTGGAGAGCTAAGCTCCTCCTCTTCCTCCTCCTCCAGCTGCTCCTCCATAACTCATGTCCAGATGGAGCGGAGGAGGACCAGAAGCCTCTAGAGGAAACCTAACGAGTAGGACTAACAGGTCAGACTAACAGGTTTAAACTGCAGGAGGATAAAAAAAGCTTAATTTAATGTGTTTGATAAGACTCAGATCTGTTACTCAGATGTTTAATATTTAGTAAGAATGTGAAGTATTCTCTCATGAGAGGAAAAAACATTCCGTCTTTTAATTTAACTCAACATTTAAGAAAAGAAGGGAAAACTAAACTAAACCTAATGAATCCAAACTAAGCTAAGCTAAAATAAGCTAAGCTAAGTTAAGCTATACTTAGATAAATAAATGATAAATAAAACTAAACAAAAAGAAGCAAAAAAATCTAAATATCTACAAAAAAAAAAACAAAGAAAGGAAAAGAAGAGAAAACCTATTTTCTTCTTCTGGTCCAGATATTTGTGTTTTAGTGCAGTCCTCCCAGCGAGTTACAGTACTCTGATATATTTATTTTACTACAGTTACAAGTGAACAACATTCAGTGTTTTATTCTAAAAAAAGCACCGAATCACAAATATGTGGACCAGAAGAAATCAGGAGGAACGTGAGGCCTGAAAACGTTCAATAAGTGAAACACATATAAATGATAAATGAGCAGCAGAGTCGTGACCTCAGGAACAGCTGGATGTTAAATAAGAGACGTCCGCTGACATGTTAGCGTTCATTCCTCCACTTCTCTGTTTCTAGAGGCTCTGAAGAAACAGATAAATCTTTATGTCTTTAATACGACTTCTGCTCCTTCTATGGGAGCTGTGCTGCAGGAGGTCAGAGGTCACACACACACACACACACACACACACACACACACACACACACCTGAGGATTCAGCTGGAGGAGCAGGTCTACATGCAGGCAGTGGTGGGCCGTCTCTGCTGGCCCTGACACAATCACAAACTTATAGCTATTTTATCATTTAATCATTTTTCATAAATACACAACATGACGTAGATAGGTTTGCAGTTCTCAAGGTGTATATTTAAATATCATCTCTTACACACATGAAGATAAAGTTATGAACACCGGCTGAATATCTATGATCAGAATCATTATAAAATATAAACATATAAACTTATAAACATCTGAATATATAAACGCCTTCAGACAGGATCTAATGAAGTAGAACCTAGAATAGAATGAAACAAGAGAACAATGATACATTGAAATATACTTCATAGTATTCAGTATGTGTGATTGTGAAAGTTGCCGTGTTGACAAACATCCGAGGAACTTTCTCCGCCCCCCCGAGGATCTGCGCTCTGATTGGCTGCCTCTCTTCCCACATGGCGTGTTCTCATTTCTGACCTCTGAGAATAGATCAGATGAAAGACATTTGTTCCTCTGGATCCAGGTTCAGCTCGTTCAAACACACGGATGCATTTAAATAAACCTCCATATTCATTTCACAGTATTCATCTGATGCTGTTATTCAGATCATGTTTTATCCCTGAACAGACAGTACCTCAGTGAGAGAGACAGTACCTCAGTGAGAGAGAGACAGTACCTCAGTGAGAGAGAGACAGTACCTCAGTGAGACAGACAGTACCTCAGTGTGAGAGACAGTACCTCAGTGAGACAGACAGTACCTCAGTGAGAGAGACAGTACCTCAGTGAGAGAGACAGTACCTCAGTGTGAGAGACAGTACCTCAGTGAGACAGACAGTACCTCAGTGAGAGAGACAGTACCTCAGTGAGACAGACAGTACCTCAGTGAGAGAGAGACAGTACCTCAGTGAGACAGACAGTACCTCAGTGAGAGAGAGACAGTACCTCAGTGAGACAGACAGTACCTCAGTGAGAGAGACAGTACCTCAGTGAGAGAGACAGTACCTCAGTGAGAGAGACAGTACCTCAGTGAGACAGACAGTACCTCAGTGAGAGAGAGACAGTACCTCAGTGAGACAGACAGTACCTCAGTGTGAGAGACAGTACCTCAGTGAGACAGACAGTACCTCAGTGAGAGAGACAGTACCTCAGTGAGACAGACAGTACCTCAGTGAGAGAGAGACAGTACCTCAGTGAGACAGACAGTACCTCAGTGAGAGAGACAGTACCTCAGTGAGAGAGACAGTACCTCAGTGAGAGAGACAGTACCTCAGTGAGACAGACAGTACCTCAGTGAGAGAGAGACAGTACCTCAGTGTGAGAGACAGTACCTCAGTGAGACAGACAGTACCTCAGTGAGAGAGAGACAGTACCTCAGTGAGACAGACAGTACCTCAGTGTGAGAGACAGTACCTCAGTGAGACAGACAGTACCTCAGTGAGAGAGAGACAGTACCTCAGTGAGACAGACAGTACCTCAGTGTGAGAGACAGACAGGCAGTACCTCAGTGTGAGAGACAGACATTACCTCAGTGTGAGAGACAGACATTACCTCAGTGTGAGAGACAGACAGTACCTCAGTGTGAGAGACAGACATTACCTCAGTGTGAGAGACAGACATTACCTCAGTGTGAGAGACAGACAGTACCTCAGTGTGAGAGACAGTACCTCAGTGAGAGAGACAGTACCTCAGTGAGACAGACAGTACCTCAGTGAGAGAGAGACAGTACCTCAGTGAGACAGACAGTACCTCAGTGTGAGAGACAGTACCTCAGTGAGACAGACAGTACCTCAGTGAGAGAGACAGTACCTCAGTGAGACAGACAGTACCTCAGTGAGAGAGAGACAGTACCTCAGTGAGACAGACAGTACCTCAGTGAGAGAGACAGTACCTCAGTGAGAGAGACAGTACCTCAGTGAGAGAGACAGTACCTCAGTGAGACAGACAGTACCTCAGTGAGAGAGAGACAGTACCTCAGTGTGAGAGACAGTACCTCAGTGAGACAGACAGTACCTCAGTGAGAGAGAGACAGTACCTCAGTGAGACAGACAGTACCTCAGTGTGAGAGACAGTACCTCAGTGAGACAGACAGTACCTCAGTGAGAGAGAGACAGTACCTCAGTGAGACAGACAGTACCTCAGTGTGAGAGACAGACAGGCAGTACCTCAGTGTGAGAGACAGACATTACCTCAGTGTGAGAGACAGACATTACCTCAGTGTGAGAGACAGACAGTACCTCAGTGTGAGAGACAGACATTACCTCAGTGTGAGAGACAGACATTACCTCAGTGTGAGAGACAGACAGTACCTCAGTGTGAGAGAGACAGACAGTACCTCAGTGTGAGAGAGAGACAGTACCTCAGTGTGAGAGAGACAGACATTACCTCAGTGTGAGAGACAGACATTACCTCAGTGTGAGAGACAGACAGTACCTCAGTGTGAGAGAGACAGACAGTACCTCAGTGTGAGAGAGAGACAGTACCTCAGTGTGAGAGAGACAGACATTACCTCAGTGTGAGAGACAGACAGTACCTCAGTGTGAGAGAGACAGACATTACCTCAGTGTGAGAGACAGACAGTACCTCAGTGTGAGAGAGACAGACAGTACCTCAGTGTGAGAGACAGACAGTACCTCAGTGTGAGAGAGACAGACAGTACTTCAGTGTGAGAGAGAGACAGACAGTACCTCAGTGTGAGAGAGACAGACAGTACCTCAGTGTGAGAGAGACAGACAGTACCTCAGTGTGAGAGACAGACAGGCAGTACCTCAGTGTGAGAGACAGACAGGCAGTATCTCAGTGAGAGAGACAGACAGTACCTCAGTGAGAGAGAGACAGTACCTCAGTGAGAGAGAGACAGTACCTCAGTGAGACAGACAGTACCTCAGTGTGAGAGACAGACAGTACCTCAGTGTGAGAGACAGACAGTACCTCAGTGAGAGAGACAGTACCTCAGTGAGAGAGACAGACAGTACCTCAGTGAGAGAGACAGACAGTACCTCAGTGAGAGAGACAGACATTACCTCAGTGTGAGAGACAGACAGTACCTCAGTGTGAGAGAGACAGACAGTACCTCAGTGTGAGAGAGAGACAGACAGTACCTCAGTGTGAGAGACAGACAGGCAGTACCTCAGTGTGAGAGACAGACATTACCTCAGTGTGAGAGACAGACATTACCTCAGTGTGAGAGACAGACAGTACCTCAGTGTGAGAGAGACAGACAGTACCTCAGTGTGAGAGAGAGACAGACAGTACCTCAGTGTGAGAGAGACAGACAGTACCTGTGTGAGAGAGAGACAGACAGTACCTCAGTGTGAGAGACAGACAGGCAGTACCTCAGTGTGAGAGAGAGACAGACAGTACCTCAGTGAGAGAGACAGACAGTACCTCAGTGAGAGAGACAGACAGTACCTCAGTGAGAGAGACAGACAGACATTACCTCAGTGTGAGAGACAGACAGTACCTCAGTGAGAGAGACAGACAGTACCTCAGTGAGAGAGACAGACAGTACCTCAGTGAGAGAGACAGACAGTACCTCAGTGAGAGAGACAGACAGTACCTCAGTGTGAGAGACAGACAGTACCTCAGTGAGAGAGACAGACAGACATTACCTCAGTGTGAGAGACAGACAGTACCTCAGTGTGAGAGACAGACAGTACCTCAGTGAGAGAGACAGACAGTACCTCAGTGTGAGAGACAGACAGTACCTCAGTGAGAGAGACAGACAGTACCTCAGTGAGAGAGACAGACAGTACCTCAGTGAGAGAGACAGACAGACATTACCTCAGTGTGAGAGACAGACAGTACCTCAGTGAGAGAGACAGACAGACATTACCTCAGTGTGAGAGACAGACAGTACCTCAGTGTGAGAGACAGACAGTACCTCAGTGAGAGAGACAGACAGTACCTCAGTGTGAGAGACAGACAGTACCTCAGTGTGAGAGACAGACAGTACCTCAGTGAGAGAGACAAAACCTCAGTGAGAGAGACAGAACCTCAGTGTGAGAGACAGACAGTACCTCAGTGTGAGAGACAGACAGACAGTACCTCAGTGTGAGAGACAGACAGTACCTCGGTGTGAGAGACAGACATTACCTCAGTGTGAGAGACAGACAGACAGTACCTCAGTGTGAGAGAGACAGACATTACCTCAGTGTGAGAGACAGACAGACAGTACCTCAGTGTGAGAGACAGACAGTACCTCAGTGTGAGAGAGACAGACAGTACCTCAGTGAGAGAGACAGACAGTACCTCAGTGAGAGAGAGAGATAGACAGTACCTCAGTGTGAGAGACAGACAGTACCTCAGTGAGAGAGACAGACAGTACCTCAGTGAGAGAGACAGACAGTACCTCAGTGTGAGAGACAGACAGTACCTCAGTGTGAGAGACAGACAGTACCTCAGTGAGAGAGACAAAACCTCAGTGAGAGAGACAGAACCTCAGTGTGAGAGACAGACAGTACCTCAGTGTGAGAGACAGACAGACAGTACCTCAGTGTGAGAGACAGACAGTACCTCGGTGTGAGAGACAGACATTACCTCAGTGTGAGAGACAGACAGACAGTACCTCAGTGTGAGAGAGACAGACATTACCTCAGTGTGAGAGACAGACAGACAGTACCTCAGTGTGAGAGACAGACAGTACCTCAGTGTGAGAGAGACAGACAGTACCTCAGTGAGAGAGACAGACAGTACCTCAGTGAGAGAGAGAGATAGACAGTACCTCAGTGTGAGAGACAGACAGTACCTCAGTGAGAGAGACAGACAGTACCTCAGTGAGAGAGACAGACATTACCTCAGTGAGAGAGACAGACAGTACCTCGGTGTGAGAGAGACAGACATTACCTCTGTGTGAGAGACAGACAGACAGTACCTCAGTGTGAGAGACAGACAGTAACTCAGTGTGAGAGAGACAGACATTACCTCAGTGTGAGAGACAGACAGACAGTACCTCAGTGTGAGAGACAGACCGACAGACAGACAGTATCTCAGCGTGAGAGACAGACCGACAGACAGACAGTATCTCAGCGTGAGAGACAGACAGACAGCAGACAGACAGACAGTACCTCCTCGTGTTTTCTCTCCTCAGTAGAAACTTTCCCACATTAAACACTTGGACCATAAAAGGACTCAGAGATCTTTGACCCGCTACTGAAGCAACAGTTTAACCCGAGGAGGAGCTCCCTCAGCCGGCAGGAGTCTGTGTGACCGCCCGCTCACACCGAGCTGACCCGAACCTCCACCTGCTGCTGACGGACCACTTCAGACCGCTTCAGACCGCTCCACCATGAGTCTGTGGACTAACGGCGCCTCCGAGGACCTCTACGCCGGGACTCATGCACCGCTGACGGGCTCCAACTCCACCTCCAACCGCTACGACGGCTCCCAGCCCCGCGGCCACCACCACGACGACAACGACACCGCCCGGCTGGACCTGAGCCGGGCGGTGCCGGTGAGCATGGTGCTGGCCTCCTTCATCATGTTCGCCATCGTGGGGAACATCCTGGTCATCCTCTCGGTAGTTTGTAACCGACACCTGCGCATCCCGACCAACTACTTCGTCATCAACCTGGCCATCGCGGACCTGCTGCTGGGCACCACCGTGCTGCCGGTGTCCGCCACGCTGGAGGTCAGTGAGCAGGACGGGCGATCGATTATCGATCACCTAATCAGTGACGTAATGGGATCTGTGTGATTAGTGTTGAGATTAATCAATAAATCATTTATTAAGAACAGAATCAGTTTCTCCAACATGAAGACAACAAACTGAAGCTGATCGATACACTTATTGATTAATAGATGAATTACCTAAATATCAGTGTGATCAGATAAAACATGTAGGAGGAACATAAAGAAAAAGGATTACAAATATATTATTGAAGTATTTTAAGTTGTGTATCGCGTTTAATTAAATTAGATGTTTAATTGTTTTAATATTGTCAGAGTGACAGAGACCTCCAGTCCACTAAGGTCCACATCCTGTCAACACCTGGACTCAGTTTAACGTCTTCATCACAATCTGATTGTTTTTATTTGAGATTTTCTGGTGTTTGATATTTATAGATGAAGAAATTCATCCTCATCATCACTTTATTCATGTGGTTCAGGTTCTTCCTGTCCCTCCAGGTTCTGGATCATTGAGTGTTTCAGGTTCTGGTTCACTGAGTGTTTTAGGTTTTGGTTCACTGATTGTTTTAGGTTCTGGATAAATACGTGTTTTAGGTTCTAGAACACTAAGTGGTTCAGGTTCTTCCTGTCCCCTCCAGGTCCTGGACCACTGGGTGTTTGGCCGTATCTTCTGTGACATCTGGGCGGCGGTGGACGTCCTGTGCTGCACGGCGTCCATCACGTCTCTGTGCGTGATCTCCATCGACCGGTACATCGGAGTCCGGTACCCGCTTCAGTACCCGACCATCGTCACAGAGAAGCGGGCGCTGCTCGCCATGTTGGGGGTCTGGATCCTCGCCATCATCATCTCCATCGGACCTCTGCTGGGCTGGAAACAGCCTCCATCACAGGTATGGAAACTACCCATCATGCACCAGTGAGAGCTCACCTGAGAGGATGTTCTCATTCTTCTGGATCACTGAGTGTTTCAAGTTCTAGATCACTGAGTGTTTCAAGTTCTAGATCACTGAGTGTTTCAGGTTCTGGATCACTGAGTGTTTCAGGTTCTGGATCACTGAGTGTTTCAAGTTCTAGATCACTGAGAGTTTCAGGTTCTAGATCACTGAGAGTTTCAGGTTCTAGATCACTGAGTGTTTCAGGTTCTGGATCACTGAGTGTTTCAAGTTCTAGATCACTGAGAGTTTCAGGTTCTAGATCACTGAGAGTTTCAGGTTCTAGATCACTGAGTGTTTCAGGTTCTGGATCACTGAGTGTTTCAGGTTCTATCACTGAGAGTTTCAGGTTCTAGATCACCGAGTGTTTCAGGTTCTGGATCACTGAGTGTTTCAGGTTCTAGATCACTGAGTGTTTCAGGTTCTAGATCACTGAGTGTTTCAGGTTCTATCACTGAGTGTTTCAGGTTCTATCTCACTGAGTGTTTCAGGTTCTATCTCACTGAGAGTTTCAGGTTCTAGATCACCGAGTGTTTCAGGTTCTGGATCACTGAGTGTTTCAGGTTCTAGATCACTGACTGTTTCAGGTTCTAGATCACTGAGTGTTTCAGGTTCTATCACTGAGTGTTTCAGGTTCTATCTCACTGAGTGTTTCAGGTTCTATCTCACTGAGTGTTTCAGGTTCTAGATGACTGAGTGTTTCAGGTTCTAGATGACTAAGTGTTTCAGGTTCTAGATGACTGAGTGTTTCAGGTTCTAGATGACTGAGTGTTTCAGGTTCTAGATCACTGAGTGTTTCAGGTTCTATTACTGAGTGTTTCGGGTTCTAAATCTGGAGTGTTCTCACTAGAACCTCTCACCCCCGTCAGGACGACACGGTGTGTCTCATCACAGAGGAACCGTTCTACGCTCTGTTCTCGTCTCTCGGTTCCTTCTACATCCCTCTGGCCGTCATCCTCTTCATGTACTGGCGGGTCTACGTCGTGGCCAAGCGGACCACCAAGAACCTGGAGGCCGGCGTGATGAGGGAGCGTCTGCAGGACTCCAACGAGCTCACCATGAGGATCCACCGCCGGAACCAGCCGGTCCAGGAGCCAGGCCCCGCCCCCAATGGCGGAGGGGGCGGGGCCTCGTCCGCACGCAGCGCGCTCACCCTCAAACTGCTGAAGTTCTCTAGAGAGAAGAAGGCGGCCAAGACCCTCGGGGTGGTGGTGGGGATGTTCATCCTCTGCTGGCTGCCCTTCTTCCTGGTTCTGCCCATCAGTACGTCTGCCTCTAATCAACACTCATTATTATAGTCTCTGATCTCTGATCATGTTACATTATTAACAACCAATCAGTGTTTACAGCAACAGGAGGAGAGCCAGTAGCTGCTAACGGCTAACCAACGGAGGTTCACTAGTTACATTATGATGCCTTCAGGCTCTGCTCAGTGAACATGAGTACTGGCTGAAGGTACATTATAAAGTTATCATGATGTGTTCACATGTCATCTGTAAAATGTAGTTTTTGTGATAAACTGTCCACGATAATCGTTATGATTTGTTGAACCAAAACAAATCATAACAATAAAACTAACCATGAGACATAGAGTGACTCAGTTACTAAAAGCTGCAGCTGAGTTCATCCTGGAACACATGAACTACTCTATTTAAACATCCCATAATGTTTTAAGAACCAGAGTCAAACCGCTCTGATTGGCTCATCTCCATCACCTGTTAGACAGAATTCAATCTGTCCAACATGTAGATACTAGTACTCTTATCAATATTTGTTCTTCTATTTCTTCTGTGGAGTCTTTGTTGGCGTATCGAGGCCCTTCTCCTCTCCTCTCTCCTTCTGTCCTTGCCTCCTCTCCTCTCCTCTCTCCTTCTGTCCTTGCCTCCTCTCCTCTCCTCTCTCCTCCTTCCAAGTTGATATTTTTTTGTGCTCGGATGAGTTGTTTTAATATATATTTTCGAACTGATGATGTGACAGTGATCTGGTGTCTCCTGGATCAATAAACCCAAACCTCTCCTCTCTCCTCCTTCCTGTCTCCTTTCTCCTCCTCTCTTACCTTGTGATTAAATGCTGAGTCGTGGTCTGCTCCCTCCTCAGTGACTCAGCACTTTACTCTGAGTTCATGAGGATCAGATCCTGGATCAGAGGATTCATGTTAAACTGAAACCAAAATAACTTCTCCTAGTCTCACCAAACTTAGAGGTGTGACAGTGATGCATCATGGGAAGGCGTCACATGATCTCTGGACGAGGTCAGGCCCTTCATATATAGTCACAGAACACAGCCTGAGGCGCAGGATGGCCTTACAAGTCCACCTTCAGGGAGAAATAATCCTTCAGCAGTCTGTGATATCTGAAGAACATCAAAAACCTCATCCCCCATAATCCCCCACAATCCTCCACAATCCTCTGAGAACCTCCAACATGCTGCAGATCACCTGCCTCATCTACAGGTCACCTCCTCTGTGATGTGAGGACCGAGGAGAGAGGAGACAAGAAGAGAATAGGAGATAATGGTGATGAGGATGATGATGAGTTAGAATAGATGATGACTAACTCTCTCTCTGTGTGTGTGTGTGTGTGTGTGTGTGTGTGTGTGTGTGTGTGTGTGTGTGTGTGTGTGTTCAGGTTCCTTCAACAGTAGTCTTCGTCCTCCTGAAACTTTCTTCAAAGTGATCTTCTGGTTGGGATACTTCAACAGCTGCCTGAACCCCATCATCTACCCCTGTAACAGCCGGGACTTTAAACAGGTACTAGTACTACTACTACTAGTACTACTACTACTACTACTACCACTGGTTACTGGTTCAGTGTTTCAGATACTGGTTCAGTACTCTGACAGCTCTAATGAGGTTCTGGTTCTTGTCTCGTGGTCCAGGCCTTCATAAGGATCCTGCGTTGTCGGTGGAAGAGGAAGCGTCGGATATATTATAACTATCGCCTCCATCAGGGCTCCAACACCTCGTCCTTCCTGAACGGCAGCCAGCAGACGCTGTCGTCCATCAGCCAAAGTCCTCGCTGTGCCGCCTCCAGGCTCCGCCCCCCTTCAGCCTCCTCCTCCCCCCCAACCGAGACCGGGTCCACGGGACGGAGGCATCTGAGCCCGGTGTCGCCGCTCGCTAAGGATGCTGGGACGGCGTAACAGTAACTGACTTACCTGCTGCCTCAGATGGCCACGCCCCCTTCCCCGTCCTGGGACAGGAAGTGGTTTTAGAAACACGCACAGGTGTCACTGCTGACATCACGAGACGCTCTGTCACTCACCGAGGTGTGATGACGTCACAGGTGTGATGACGTCACAGGTGGTCGGGACTCTTCCTCACGTCCTCTGACCTGAAACCACCTGATGACATCAACATCAACCGAAACTCAAACGTCAACAACAAAACTGCAAAATACACAAAAATGTATTTAAAATGAACTGAGATAATAAACAAACATTCAAAATAAGATGTGATAAATCTCTTAAATACAGTGCCTTGCATAAGTATTCACCCCCCTTGGATGTTTCATCCTTTTGTTGCTTTTATACATGAAATCATGGTCAATATAATTTGGCTTGTTTGACAAGAATTTGCAAAAAAACCTCTTTAATATCAAAGTGAAAACAGATTTTTACTAAATAATGTCAATTAATTAAAATATATAAAGGTAAAGTAAAGATTGCATAAGTATTCACCACCTTCAGGTCAGTGTTTAGTAAATGCACCTTTGGCTGCAATCACAGCACTGAGTGTGTGTGTGTGTGTGTGTGTGTGTGTGTGTGTGTGTGTGTGTGTGTGTGTGTCTCACTCAGGCTGGCACATCTGGACACTAAGATTTTTCTCTATTCTTCAAATCCAATTCTTCTTCAAGCTCTGTCAGGTTGCTTAGGGATCGGGCGTGAACAGCTCTTCTCAAGTCCAGCCACAGATTCTGGATCGGATTGAGGTCTGGGCTTTGACTTCCACTCCAGAACATTCACCTTGTGGTCTTTGAACCATTCTGTGGAGCTTTTGCTGTATGTTTGGGGTCGTTGTCTTGCTGGAGAATAAATCTTCTCCCAAGTCGTAGTTCTCTTGCAGACTGAGTCAGATCATCCTCCAGGATTTGGGGATATCTTTCTGCATTCATGTTCCCCTCTACCTTTACAAGCCTTCCAGGGCCTGCTGCTGAGAAGCATCCCCAGAGCATGATGCTGCCACCACCATGCTTCACGGTGGACATGGTGTGTTTGTGGTGATGTGCAGTGTTTGGTGTTCACCAAACATAGCGTCTAGTCTGATGGCCAAACAGCTCAATGTTTGTCTCATCAGACCAAAGAACCTTCTTCCAGTTGACCTTGGAGTCTCCCACAATGCCTTTGGGTGAATTCTTTCTACACTGGCTTTCTCTTTGCCACTCTCCCATACAGCTCCGACTGGTGAAGAACCCGGGCAACAGTTGCTGTATGTACAGTCTCTCCCATCTGAGCCACTGAAGCTTTGAACTCCTTCAGAGTGGTCCTAGGTGTCTTGGTGGCCTCCCTCATCAGTCCTCTTCTTGCCCGGTCACTCAGTTTGTGAGGACGGCCAGCTCTAGGAGATTTAAACTAGTCCCATACTCCTTCCATGTCTTAATGATGGACTGAAGTGAACTCTGTGGGAGGTCCAGTGAGGTGGAAATATTTGTGTAGCATCTCCTGACTTGTACTTCTCAATGATCTTTTCTCTGAGTTGCTTGGAGTGTTATTTTGTCTTCATGTTGCAGTTGTAGCAGGAATACTGATGAACCAGAGACTGGAGCTCCCAGACAAGTGTTTTTATACTACAATCACTTGACACACATCAACTGCACTCAGGTCATCTCCATTTCACTACTTGTGACACTGCTAGCATCAACTAGCTGCACTTCTGTTGAATTAGGTCAGTCACTTTAAAGGGGCTGAATATTTATGCAAGGCACTGTATGTGATAAACATTTATCTTCTGACTTATTGTTGTGATGTTGTTTTTAACAATTCAAATGATTCGTTCCTGGTTCACTTCCTGGTTCACTTCCCAGTTTTGGCACTCTGATGATCATTTATATTAGCTCGCTAGCTAAGCATTAGCTGAAATTAGCTTGCTGGCTAATGTTAGCATAGCATGTGGCTAACAGTGGGAACCAAGTGGACCGGTGAAGACCTCCACCTCGTACTGACAGGACCTTTATTTTGAAAATGTTCCCTCAGAGTGACGTGAATCTGCTGAAAGCGGAACTCGTTAGCGTAGCGTTGTTATTGTTGTTATTGAGGACTGAGGCTGGCTGACCATGCTAAGCTAGGCTAACCACATCCTGTATCACTGTCCCTTTAATTAAAACCATGAGAAGAGTTTTGAAGTGCTGTAATTAAAACTGATAATTTAAGTGAATGAATAAAGTTTAAAAAAATTCTGTTTCCTCATTCATCACACTGTAACCATGGCAACACACAAACATTCACTGAGACAGGAAGTCTTCAGGAGACACCTTGAGTGTAAAAATAAAGTTAAAGAGACGAGTCTCAGACAAACGTTTTATATTTTAATTATCAAGTTTTGCTGCAAAAGACACGAGTACTACCTTTATAGAACATATTATGGTCTGTAACAAACCTCCACAGGACGAACAATGAGAGGGAAATATATATATATATATATATATATACACTATATTTATAAATATTATATATGGTTTCTAAATATAGTAAATATATTATATTTATACTAGTGCTGGGCAAGTTATCGCGTTAACGCATTCATTAATTAACGCCGACAATTATTTTATAGCGCGTTAACGCATTTTTTCATTTTTTTTTATTTTGAAAGTCCGTTGCTCACTGGCAGCGGTGGAGGAATGGAGACTACTGGACATCGCTGCGGTAAAGTCAGCAGACACTCCGATCTCCGTGGTCAACTCAGCAGACACTTACACTTTAGTGCACCTATATGCTGAAATTCATGGTAAATGCATTTAAATGGCACAGATCGGTAGCGAGCGAAGGACTTTGAAAGGTAGTGGAAAGATTAACGTGAGACAACATCCGGTTTCTTCAGACGAACATCCGGTTTTCAGAATAAGATGCCAAGAAAGTATGAATTATATTCACATTAAGTATAAAACATGCTGCATCTCGTCAGTTAAAGGGAAAATACACCTAAATTGTGGGTAAAGTGTCTTTATTCTTTGATCGCTGGGTCACCATCATCACCTCTGAGTTACAGCATTATATTGATGAACAGTAGAGCTGCATTCACATGCTCTGACTGTCATGAAGACACACATTTTTGCTGAAACGTGCTGAAACATGTTATTCCTGTTGCACAGCAGTGGAACGTTTCACACACAGTCAGCACACTGAGCACAGATAGTGAAGAAATAGAACTGCTGCTGTGTGAAGAGAATACTGCTGCTAACAACCTGATGTGTTTAAAGTGTTTACAAACCAAATGTTATTGACCTTTAGTTCAAATAGCAGTACTTTAAAATAAAAGTGCACAATACACTACTTTTGAATTCATTATTGAACTTTGCCATAACAATGTTCGCATTAATCGCATGTTCAAATCCATGCGATTAAAAATTTGAATCGTTGCCCAGCACTAATTTATAAATACATTAATAAATTACCCATTTCAATAACACAGAGCAAAATTTGTCTTTCCAAAAAAATTATGTTTTTGATAGATGGACTGGATATTATCAGAAAAAATATATTTACAAACACACATACGTTTATTAATAAAAACATTGAGTTTTCAAAAAAGTATTTTGCTAATTATAATGACCGTAGGTTATATTTGTCACATTTTATTTTGAAAGTCTTACACGGTATAGCGCAGAAAACCTGTAGTTAACAGCGGAACTTGGCCTTCTCGTTTCTGATTGGACGATCACAGTTACGTTCCGTGTCACCAATGAGCGAGCAGCTGTGTGTTTATAATAAGCATGATTAAGGTTGTGAAGTACGTAATTCCATTGAATTCGACGAACATAAAAACTCGAAAATGTCTGGACGAGGAAAGACCGGTGGTAAGACCAGAGCGAAGGCCAAGACCAGGTCTTCTCGTGCCGGGCTTCAGTTCCCCGTCGGCCGTGTCCACAGACACTTGAGGAAGGGTAACTACGCTCACCGTGTCGGTGCCGGAGCTCCGGTGTACCTGGCGGCGGTGCTGGAGTACCTGACCGCTGAGATCCTGGAGCTGGCTGGGAACGCTGCCCGCGACAACAAGAAGACCAGGATCATCCCCCGTCACCTGCAGCTGGCCGTCCGCAACGACGAGGAGCTCAACAAGCTGCTGGGCGGAGTGACCATCGCTCAGGGCGGCGTGCTGCCCAACATCCAGGCGGTGCTGCTGCCCAAGAAGACCGAGAAGGCCGCCAAGAAGTAGACACCCAAACCGGCTGACTAACAACACAAAGGCTCTTTTAAGAGCCACTCACTTACAACTAAAGAGAGAAATCATTCATTTAGTGACGACTCATTGAGGTGGTGGATATACTGTTAGCCTAAATCTTATGTTGAGCGATGAACGTGTAAAGTAAATAGTCGTATAAATTCAGAATTGGACAATATGAAGGAGTTATCGTAACCAGAAATGCAGCTTGGCAACGCGATCCTGCAAAGAAGGCTGTCCGACTTCAACTACGTCCGCAAAAGCCTTTAAATACCAACTCTCTCCGCTAATCAGTTTATCTTCGATTGAACTCGGAATCTGACAAGGAACGGAGATAATCCATCAGTAATAACTCCGGCCATGTCATGTCTGATGTTGGACCAGGAATGCTTCCCCGGGAAAGAAGCCAGCAGATGTAGAGATATCGAGGCTGTCCGGAGGAGATCCTGACCGGTGTGGGGAACCTTGAAGCAGCCAGGATCAGAGCCCGCACGCACATTGTAGAGACATAACGTCACCACAATGACGACACAACGGCTAATCACATCTCTTAAATAGTTGAATTACCGTTAATGTCACTATAGTCATCACATCCGGTTATCTGTCTAATGCAGGTAACAGAAACCTGGAAAACATCTTCAAATATTTTTCTATCAAGTTTAACTCTGAAGGAATCAAACACATTGTCTCACGTGTCAATATGAGTTGTACTTTAATAGTTTATATTATCGGTTAATATTTTACGTCTAAAAACTACATGCTTTGTGCTGCATCATGTAAATTACATTAGTCATTTAGCAGAAGCTATCACATTTGTACACCGTAGGCACAGCTACGGGAGACATAGCTCTAGTCACATAGTGGAACCGGGGAGAAATGTTTTATCTTTAAAGTATTTTTTTTTTCTACTAGAATATTAAATGTTGACATTCTTTATTCATTATTTTTGTTATTGCCTGAATAAACATCAATCTCTCTGAAATGAGTTGTTTTTATATATTTGAACAAATGATTAAATATCTCAAATAAAAAATTAACATATTTAGATACTGGATTTTATGAAACTGAGCTATTGAAATTAAATAACAAATTCATTATTAATAATAATGTATTAATTAATAAATGCATATATAATATTTTTATAAATATAACAAAAATACAACTTTACTTTAAATTACTATGGAAGCCTATTTCCATCAGTAAAGAAAGCTGTGATAATATCCCCATGATCAATCACAATTATTATTTTTATCTCATAATTATGACTGAACATTAGGATATTATTACTGTCACGGCTACAATTTCATCTTTTATTTTACTTACAGAAAACTACAGGTTGGTCTTCCATAAACTACAGATCATTTTAATAATTGAAATATATAAACATGATGTAAACTTCACATCAGTCAGAGGCCGTTTTCTCACCACTGGTGTTTGAGTTCCTTTAGTCCAATCGCAGCTCAGCTCCAGCGCACGTGTCTCCCCGTGTGGACTAATCAGCGCCGCTCTGACTCCGGCAGCTCCTTTATAAAGCCGCTGTTCCCGCTCACACAGCATTTCTTGTTGATCTGTGAACACAGAACAGACGGACGAACTGCAATGGCCAGAACCAAGCAGACCGCCCGTAAATCCACCGGAGGGAAAGCTCCCAGGAAGCAGCTGGCGACCAAAGCTGCCCGTAAGAGCGCCCCGGCCACCGGCGGAGTGAAGAAACCCCACCGTTACAGGCCCGGTACCGTGGCTCTGAGGGAGATCCGTCGCTACCAGAAGTCCACCGAGCTGCTGATCCGCAAGCTGCCCTTCCAGCGCCTGGTGAGGGAGATCGCTCAGGACTTCAAGACCGACCTGCGCTTCCAGAGCTCCGCCGTCATGGCTCTGCAGGAGTCCAGCGAGGCTTACCTGGTCGGTCTGTTCGAGGACACCAACCTGTGCGCCATTCACGCCAAGAGGGTCACCATCATGCCCAAAGACATCCAGCTGGCCCGCCGCATCCGCGGAGAGAGGGCTTAAACTAACCCGACTCTACTCAACAACCAACGGCTCTTTTAAGAGCCACACACCCGCCTCTGAGAGCTGTGGGCCTGGGAAACACGTGTTTCATCTAATGCACATACGCTACATCACTTAATATAGATTGACTATCCACTTCTGATTTATTACATGTAAACTATAATTCGTACGTGATGTTCAAACTGTTTTATTTAATATGATTTTTTTCTTACATTTCATCATCCAGGTATTTTATTAATATTTACATAACTTAATGTTTTAAACAACGTACAAAATCATATTTTATGTTATGAAATCCAACTATAATAGATAGTTTAAACTGTTTAACATTTTATTCCCCAATGGACAACCATTTTTAAGGTTAATTTATTCCACTTGACCTGATTACATAATATGTGCATTCAATGTATATGGCATCAATCAACACTTTCACAACAGATTAGTATTTAGTGTAAATTAATATTTATTTTGGATTAATTCATAATACAAGCAAAGTATATTTTTGTAAATTGATGTTAAAGAACATTTGGTTTTTAATAAACTGATCTTCAGATAATGTATGAAACTAATCTACATGTTCCCTCAACCGGCTGTATTTAAAGCTCACCCGAGGACAGAGGACTGAAGGAGACAGATTTAGTGAGCGGGGCTAAAACTCATCGGTCCGTCCCACAATGACTTCAAAACGTTATGTTGCTGTAAATATGATTTATTTCTATATTTTAACTATTTCGTGTCTTCCTGCATCTTCTGTTTGACATTTACTATTCTGAACCTCAAACATTTAGAGCCTAGTTTGTTTATGTTGTCAGTATCTACAAGTAGATTGTCCTTCAGTGGACATTATATTTGAAATGTTAGATATAATTATTCCACCACCTCAATGAGTCGTCACTAAATGAATGATTTCTCTCTTTAGTTGTAAGTGAGTGGCTCTTAAAAGAGCCTTTGTGTTGTTAGTCAGCCGGTTTGGGTGTCTACTTCTTGGCGGCCTTCTCGGTCTTCTTGGGCAGCAGCACCGCCTGGATGTTGGGCAGCACGCCGCCCTGAGCGATGGTCACTCCGCCCAGCAGCTTGTTGAGCTCCTCGTCGTTGCGGACGGCCAGCTGCAGGTGACGGGGGATGATCCTGGTCTTCTTGTTGTCGCGGGCAGCGTTCCCAGCCAGCTCCAGGATCTCAGCGGTCAGGTACTCCAGCACCGCCGCCAGGTACACCGGAGCTCCGGCACCGACACGGTGAGCGTAGTTACCCTTCCTCAAGTGTCTGTGGACACGGCCGACGGGGAACTGAAGCCCGGCACGAGAAGACCTGGTCTTGGCCTTCGCTCTGGTCTTGCCACCGGTCTTTCCTCGTCCAGACATTTTGTAGTTGCTTTATTTCTTCGTCGACTGTGAGAGAAATGTGTCCTGATGGTGGAGGATCCGGTTATTTATAATAAACAAGCTGCTCTCTGATTGGCCAAAGAGAGCGTGTCTGTGATCGTCCAATCAGAGAAGAGTTGAAATTAATTTCCTTTTTTACCGCCAGAGTTTCGTTTTTCAGCTCCTGCACAATAAATGCTGACCGATTAAACCGGGACTTGATTAAATAAATGACACATGTTGTTATTCTTCCCTTTATTATTCTGTTAACCGTCTATATAAGTCTCTCACTCATTTGAACACCATATTATAGTGTTCTATATACTATAAATGAGTATTATTATCTGTTTGCACACACTTATAACAGCAGGTTTATGCAAATACTAAATATTCAGCAAGATTTAGTCAAATTTAGAGAAATAGACACACAGCTGTTGGTGATTGTGGAGATATTTAGAGTGAAATTATTAAGTATCAAGATTCATTACAGGACAACGTTTATTCATGAAGCGTGATGTGTTTATCGCTAAGTATCTTTAAATGGTACTTCTACTACAGCTACTGTACTTCATAACTGTAGTACATTTCAGCATGAAACTTCTTTTTAGTTAGTTATATTACACAGATTAGACATTTTCTATTTAAATTACCACTTTACACATTAAACTGTATAAACATGTTTCATGAGTTATTTCTACTTGATTCTGTAACTAATTAATTTATTATATATCACTGATTATACATCCAGAGAAAATTACACAACATATTTATGATAATTATGATAAACGGATGTGATAAAGAGACATAAATTACATTAGTCATTTAGCAGACGCTACATTAAGTGTATTCAACATCGGTTTTCGAGAGAACAACTAGTCACCAGAAGTAATAAGTGCATGTCCTTTCCTCAAACAAGCATCTAAGAGCATAAACCAGAGCCAACGTACAGTGCAGAAACAAACGAATGCAATAAGTGCCACAAACTAATATGAATACAATAAGCTAGTATGAATACAAGAGATGCTAAGTAAGTGCTAAGTGGAAGGCTCAGGGTAGGCCTTCTTGAAGAGGTGAGTTTTCAGCCTGCGCCGAAAGATGGGCAGGCTTCTGGAAACTAAATACTCAATGCCTAAAAAATACAGATTTATTAAAGGAGCTAAAACAGGAAATACAAAAAATAACACAATTAAAAGTTCTAACCAAATCTAATATTAAATTATGGGAAATATTAAAATATAGAGTGAAAGATTTCTTCAAATTCAAATGCAGAGAATTAAATAAAGCAAAAAATATATATTATGATGAATTAATGAAGCAATACATTAGGCTGAAACAGAAGAAACAAAAAACTACAGTAGACGAGGAAACCATGACAAGTATTAATAAACAAATAAACAGCTTCAATCATGAGTTATTATATAATGTCTATAAACAGTCAGACTCGGATAGCAGAGGGAATCTAACTCACGCTCTGAAATCAAGTCAAAAACAAATTCAAGATAGATATATTAAATGTATAAAAAACCATGAAGGTGATACTTTTTACTGTGAAAAGGAAAAAAGGGAAGTAATCATAAATCTATGTGTCAATGCATATAAGAGAATAGACATGTAGGCTGTGTCAACACTCTGTTGGAAACAATGCCCTCATACAACGAATCAGACTTCACTCATCTTAGTGGAGACATAAGAAGAGAGGAAGTGATGGAGGCCATCCAACAACTTAACATCAGTAAAGGTCCTGGTCCTGACGGTCTGCCCACTGAGTTTTATCAATTATATAACGAAGATGTTTTAAACCTCCTCACTGCTGTGTACAATGAAGGTATAAACAGCGGCTGAATGGGAGACTCCTTTCATCAAGGTGTTTTATCTTTATTGTTCAAAAAAGGTGATGACGCTGATTTGGATAACTACAGACATCTATTATGAATACAGACTATAAGATTCCTGCTAAAATAATTATGAATAGATTAAACGAAATATTGGACAAAATTATAGATAAAGAACAAACGTGTGCAATTAAAGGCCGACTGATGTGGGACAACTTGTGCATGTTAAGAGAACTCTTACATGATCCTGATAAAAAAGGTTTCTATGTTGTTGGGCTTGATCAGAAGAAGGCCTTTGATTACATCTCTAGACATTACCTCTGGGCTGTGATGAAGTCATACGGCTTCCCCGATGCTTTTATTCACATGGTGAGATGTCTGTATGTTAAATCAAACATCTGTATAAATGTAAATGGTGTTTTAACTGAAACATTTTAAGTAGAGAGAGGAGTGAAGCAGGGCTGTCCGCTAAGTGCTGCGTTATACATCCTCGCCATAAATCCTCTAATTAAAAAAATAAACTCGGACCATCTAATCTCAGGTTTAAGTGTAGGTCATATGCCCAAAGTTACAGCCATCGCATACGCTGATGACATTACTGTCATCGTAAAAAACCAGTTGGAGATGGATGCTTTAACTAACAACCTATCTCTGTATGAATTTGCATCTGGAGCTAAACTAAACCACAACAAAACAGAGGGAGTTTGGATCGGGGATGAACACCATCAATGTAATATTAACGTTAACGTCAAACCAGAAATAAAAATACTGGGTTTAACATTCTGTGACAGTAAAAGTAGTGAAAGAAATTGGGAAACCAAGTTGTGTGAAATTAAAGAAGAGGTGAAAAAATGGGAAAACAAAAATACTAACTACAAATCCAGGGTAAATATAGTCAAGACCTTCATCTTATCTAAACTACTTTTTTTATCCAATATTTTTCCTCCATCCAACAAAATGATCATCCAGTTAAATAAACAGTGTGTGAACTCAATCTGGTTCACAACCAGGGAAGTGACCAAACGAGAACTAATGTATAAAAGTAAAGAGTACGGTGGGTTAGGGGCCCTAGAGCTCAGCGTCAGGTTACATATTGCATTTGTTAAAAATGTCTCTGCTGCCATCTCCAGAAACGCTCTCTGGTTAGGAGACGGCTCCGTGTGGAGGAAGAGAAAGGGGAAACTGAGACAGGGCCCTGACTACAAGTTATTATACGGAGATCTTACCAACCACTATCAACACCTACGTATCGACTGGAAGAGTCTACCAAGCAAATCTATCTATAAAAAGATCAACGATTTTAAACATGGTGGACTCGTTAAATATAAAAATCTGACAAATGGCGAGGGTGAGGAAGTAATAAAAACTCTGAAGGATAAGAATCTCTCGGAGAGCATCAGAGATGTCCGATGGCTCATGGCAATGAATAGACCCGCTGTAAGAGCCACTGTGTCATGGAGCTGCTATGTCACCACGAAAAAATGTCCCATGATGCATTGTAACGAGGACAAACACAAAATCACCTGTTCATAGACTGCTACAGAGCGCAGCAGGTCTGGGCCTCACTTCAAGGCCTCGGCCTAGTCTTCAATGTGAACTATAAATCTGTGATGTTTGCTCTGTTTGATGAGAAGATGTCCGATAAAGAGAACTTTACCAGCTCATTGTCAGCATCACGTTTCAAAATCTGGAAAAGCAGATGTATAATGGTAATAAAACAGACTGTAATGGACGGCAACATGGTGGTGAAACATGTCGTCACTGAACTCAGGAGAACTATTGATAAGAGCCAGTCCCTCCCGTGGCATTTGTTGGGCTTTTGACCCAAGCACACAGCACTGTTCTTGTACTGTTTGACTGTTTGAGAGGATCAGCCTTGGAGAAACCGAGATAGCCTGACATCAATCATCTCGTTAATTTAGGCTGCTAATAGGACATTTGATCGACTTAGCTGAACCACGTATGAGGAACGGGGCCCTGGTTTGACGTTTTGTTTGGTTATTTGTTTTCTAGGATTGGTGGAAAATTATGACATCTGAGATAATAAAAACATTAAGATAATAAAGAATCTAAAGGCTCTTTATGATCATTTATATAAATATATATATATTATTATTATTGGGGTAAATGTGTGACGTATGTTTTCTCTTATTGTGGGTTTTTGTTGTATATGATGAGAGAAGTGTTTATGATGAAGATTATTGTATATATTGTACAAGTATATTTTACTAAACCTAACTAAGTAGTTTAGTTGTGTAAACCTAACTAAGTTGTTTCCTGAGAAGACAAGTTTAGTTTGAAAAGACTATTCATGTAAAACCCGTAAACGGTTACATTTTTTCATAATGAATATTTAGAGCCTCATATAATCGTAAACATTTACACGTATTTTAAACATATTTAGTCATTTTTACCCGGTTAGTAAATTAATTATCAATAACAAACACATCTCATTCTTGACCTTTTTCTTTGTAAATAACTCTCTAAAGTCCAGCTAATAATATTTTGACTTTGTTTCAGATATTTTCTAAAATCAAACTTTATTTTTCTTTAGTTTGGCTTCTACTTCACATTACCATTAAAATATAACGGTATTAATAAACACGTGTTGTTTATTGATATTCGGGTTCATATGTGTTGTTATTTTGTGACTGTAATGAGATTGTTGAACACAAGATGGCAGCAGAGAGAACATCATGAAGAGCTGAGAGGAAATCATTAACACAGCAGACATTTATATAACTGTGGAAAAAACATGTGAATTATTACTATTATGATTTTTTTAAATGGTAAAATCTGAATTATGTTTGATGCTAAAACCTCTTAGATTCAGTTTTTTTCTTATATATAATATTTATAATATTTAAAATAGTAAAAATGGGACAAACATAATGAATACTGTACAGTAGCATCCCAACGTTCCTATTTTAATTAATGAATGATTGAAATCAAACTTTGAGAAGAAGTCACCAAACTTATTTTTTGAATCGTGAGGAAGTAAATTTCCAAAATACAAATGTTTGACTATAAATGTATATTTTCCATTTTTCTGATCATACAGAGTCACTGTTGTAGTTTTATAGTTTTATTTTGCTACTGTTAATTCCATAATGACCCACAATTAACTTTATTAGTAGTAGGTGTAATAATAATACTTATACTTATATACATGATGTTGTAAATTGGAGGATAAAATGGTTATAACTGTTAACATGGTGTAAATACTTCAAGTACTTATCAATACTTTTAACAATGTAGAATAAAATTTACTTAAGAAACTACAAGCTGCATTCTCTCTAGTGTCCACCAGGGGGCGACTCCTCTGGTTGTATAGAAGTCTATGAGAAAATGACTCTACTTCTCTCTTGATTTATTACCTCAGTAAACATTGTAAACATGAGTTTATGGTCTCAGTCTCTAGTTTCAAGTCTTCTTCAATCAGAGATGGGCAGTATTTCTGTTACTTGTATTTGAAATACGTATTTCAAATACTTTTGAGTATTTTGTAATTTGTATTTGATAGGGCCGATAAAAATCGAACGTAATTTGTAACAAAATACTTTAGAGTGGAGTAATTTTGTATTTAAAATACTCAAAATACTTTCTCCGCGAATCAAAAAACAGTTCACGAGTTCAGTCTTCAGATCTTCAAGTTCAACAGATTGTCTGTCAAGTTAAATATTGTATCTGAGTGTGACAGATGTCAACTAGCTTGATGTATAGTTTATGTCTGGGTCTGGCTACATAGCCTATTGTACATGGTGATGGTTATAATATCAAGCTAGCGATCGATGCTAACATGCTAATGACGCTAGCATGCTGTCTAGGCTAGTGCATAGCCAGTGTTTAGCAAGTTAACTTATCAGTGGAGTAGCTAGCTATAGGAAGAGGGAGATTGAGAGCTTGTATGTTCATGATAACCTTATCAAGAGACGTCTGGCCATCTAATCTTGCACAGTATTACAAGTTATGCTATATCTTCTCAATGTGAATGTCATAATGCCATATCAATTACTGGCAGATAATATAGTTCACAGTTAGCCAGGCTACGACAGTAGATGTCCATTTGTTTAAAAAAAACTAAAAAACATTTAATATCCAATTTATTTTATTTAAAAGGCATATTATGAAAGTATTCTTAGTTTTATTATTTCATACATTCTACAGTTGGCCAGATGGACAACATGTCTGTGACTGTTCTTCCTGTTTGTGGGCTTCACCAGAGCTTTGTGTACATTATATATAATTATATTATATTATTATTATATTATATAGCCCAAACCTGAATGCTCTGCTATACCAAATTGTGAGAAAACGGAAAATCCAGAAAAAAAGTATTTCCTATATTTTAAATACAAAATACATGTATTGTATTTTGTTACATTTTCTGGCACCAGTATTTTATATTTTATTTTAATACATTTATTTGAGGGGTATTTTGTATCAAAATACATTTTGATGTATTTTTGCCCATTTCTGTCTTCAATACAGCATGATGTTCATTTAGTACATTATGGTCCATTTTTGTAAACTTATATTTATGTTTATAGAATTTGGCAAAAATAATCAATATATTTATAATATACGTCCTTTCCTCAAAATATGAAATGTTCAAAAAATATACATCTTCCAATATTGTTTTAGATGAGGAACAGTTGAGTTGAGTTTTGCAAAAAGTACAAATTTATTTCTAAATCATTCTTAAATTTCTTGAGAAAATGCTTTGCAGGTAAAACGTGCGTATCATTTATTTTAAAGGAACAAAATTATTCCGAATTGTATGTTTTTATTTTATCTGAGACACGTAGAATGAAATGTTTTTACATTAAATATCACACATTTTTAGTTTTGTTGTGGCTGATTTTTTCTGATGGAAGTGTTCGTTGCACACGATGCGTTCAAGGACCGTCAGAAAGATGAAAACCTGAAGATGATGAGAGTGGAATATTAATTGTCATTTCACAGTTTATTATGAATATCTTTTTTAGAATAAGAGCAAAAACAAAGTCACTGTTTCATCTTTTATTTGTCTGTAAACACTCAGAACGTTACGTGTGATCTCACAGACGAGCAGCTTGAAGGGTTTTGTGTTTTTTTAATCTTTCTTGCAGTGAAGTCATAAAGAGTTTACGAGCCGCCACCGTCATCAAACTTTCCATAAAGTGGAGTTTTATGGTCGTTAGCTGGTTAATGGTTTACCTGAGGACAGGTGACATGGGGAACAAGATGGACACACACACACACACACACAAACACACACGCACATATACACGCACACACACAAACACACGCACACAGACACGCACACACACACACACACACATACACACAAACCCTCCTCATCTCTTTGTTTCTATAATGTTCTTCTTCTTCTTCTTCTTCTTCATTTCAGAAGTAAACAAGCTAATAATATAAAGCTCGGCACAATTAAGCTAATTTAGACATTTTATATTTTCAGAGAAATGCATTTGAAATTAAACATTTTTTTTTTCTAATGTTGAAAATCTTTAAATTATTCTAATTATTGTTGTAGCATTTTTATTTAGTGTTTTCTTTTTATTTACATTCTTTTGCTCGTTGACGCTGATATTGATTTATTGATCTATCGATTTATTGATTTATGATGTTTTTCATGTTCATGCTGCTTGTTGAATAAAGATGATTTGTTTCCATCTATAGTCTGACCTGCTGTTATTAATTATTATCATTATTATCATTATTATTATTCGTATTATTATTGAGGATTTAATCGTCTGTGGTTTTCCTCTAAAGATGTTTGAACAGGAATATAAATCCTTTTACATTAATTTATTTGACGTCGGTGTAATTTAAACATTAATGAATTACTGTACTTGAAACTAAAATGCATATTTTATAGTTATTAGAAAAATATAATCTGTATTACAATAATAGTAAATCTTATATACATTAAAATCTTTTATTAATTTAAATTATTTTCTTTTCTCTGGTTCTTTTGATAATAATAATAATGTACTATGATTATTATTAACATTATTATTACAAATTGTATTATATAATAATAATTATATGTTTTAAAACATTTTAAATGTTCAAAATCAAATTTTTAAAATCAAGTTTTAGTGTTTCAATGAGACAAAGAAAACACTCCATTTTGGAGGATAATTAAGTCGGTATCTCTATAAAATATAACTATATATAAATAAATATATATATATATATATATATATATATATATATAGTTAAATTAAAATATTAAAACTTTTGGTTAAAAAAATAACAAAAAAGATCACTTTGGCATCAGCGTTCAGAGCTCAGTGTTCAGAGCTCAGTGTTCAGAGTTCAGAGCTCAGTGTTCAGAGCTCAGCGTTCAGAGCTCAGAGCTCAGTGTTCAGAGCTCAGTGTTCAGAGCTCAGTGTTCAGAGTTCAGAGCTCAGTGTTCAGAGCTCAGCGTTCAGAGCTCAGAGCTCAGCGTTCAGAGCTCAGTGTTCAGAGCTCAGTGTTCAGAGTTCAGAGCTCAGTGTTCAGAGCTCAGCGTTCAGAGCTCAGAGCTCAGTGTTCAGAGCTCAGTGTTCAGAGTTCAGAGCTCAGTGTTCAGAGCTCAGTGTTCAGAGTTCAGAGCTCAGTGTTCAGAGCTCAGTGTTCAGAGCTCAGTGTTCAGAGTTCAGAGCTCAGTGTTCAGAGCTCAGCGTTCAGAGCTCAGCGTTCAGAGTTCAGAGCTCAGTGTTCAGAGCTCAGTGTTCAGAGTTCAGAGCTCAGTGTTCAGAGCTCAGCGTTCAGAGCTCAGAGCTCAGTGTTCAGAGCTCAGTGTTCAGAGCTCAGCATTCAGAGTTCAGAGCTCAGTGTTCAGAGCTCAGAGGTCAGCGTTCAGAGCTCAGCGTTCAGAGTTCAGTGTTCAGAGTTCAGAGCTCAGCGTTCAGAGTTCAGTGTTCAGAGTTCAGAGCTCAGCGTTCAGTGTTCAGAGTTCAGAGCTCTCGCTGTTTTTCAGCGTTAATGAAGAAGATTTATTTCTTTAGATTGATTAATAAACCTTAAATTAAACTTTTATGACTTCAGATTATCGACTTGTTTGAATGTGTTTCACTTCATGTTGTTTATTTGATTCGTGAGCTTTCTGAAGAATAAACGTGACATTAATCAGAATTTAATAATTACATTTTGGGAAAGTAAATAAAAAAATTAAAAGGTCAAATGGTTTAATGTTTTAATGTTTTAATGTTTCCTTCTTCACTCGTGTCAGTCTGATGTGTTTTATAAAATATATTTGTTTTGTTTTGTAACTTTAATTTACAGATTTCAAAAATACCTTTTCTTCAAAGGTAAATATCTTTATTTTCATCTCATATTTGTGGTCAATAAATGTGATTTTAATGTTGTAAACATAATATAATATCAATATCTCGTGCAGTTTATTGAACCAGAAGCTCGGCGTCAGTTTATCGTTCATCAAACACTTGAAAACAAAAACTCGTGTGACGAGAATTATTGTTGCTTTTATGTGATTTTTACAGCAGCGACTAAACTAAATACTCATCAGAGTAAAACAATAAATCTCCCATAAATCCATAAAGAAGCAGATAATTCCTCTTCAGGACGGCTCCTCCTGGAGGTCGTCGGTTTGAATCCCAACGAGCAACGACAGCGTTTATTTATATTTATATTATATTTATATTATATTTATTCATTCCTCATTTATCACAACAAATATAATTAAACTTCAATCTTTTTGTTCTCATTAACACAATTTATTTAATTAATTCAAAGATGAAATCAATGTTTTTATTTTTGTATTATTGTCGTGAAATTGTGAATTATGAGAGTTTTGTTTCTTTATCTTTTTATACTTTTTTAAATTACGACTATTGATGTTTAATAGTATATATTCATATATATCTGCAAATAAATAAAGACATGAACACATTACAGTAGTTATTGAATATATATATAATATATATATATATATTATATATATATACAGTATATACATATATACTGTATATATATATACAGTATATATGTATATACTGTATATATATATACTGTATATATATATAAGGACAATAACATTTTGTAAGTGGTGTTTAAGTACAATTAAAGGTACTTGTACTTTACTTGAGTTTGTATATAAGGTAGTTAAAGTAGCTGCTTCACAATAATATTATAGATAGTACTACATCAGTCAGAGTGCCCATTTTACTGCAGAACAAGTACTTTTACTTTTAGTACACAAAGCTGATACTACTGTAGTACTTGATTAACATACCACCAACATATGACAGAAATGCTTTTATTGATATTTTAATATAATCATTATTTTAATTCTAGACGCAAAGTGAAGAATTCATTTAGAGTTTATTTATGTTTTGACATAACAGCTGATTGTGTTTGTTGAAAAGTACATTACTCAATGACTAAACTGAGTCTTTGATGTACTTTTACTTTCTTTATACTTTATAGATTCACCTGAAAGATACTCTGTTACTGAGTTACATTTACAACATATAATGATGTCATTATATATAAGACATCAACATATTGTGCGGGCTTTAAGATGGATATATATACGTGTATATACGTATATATATATATATATACACGTATGTTCTTTGTAATGTAAGGTTTGTTAGTTAGTCACAATAATCTTTTCATCAATATATTTATGGAATATTGTTTTACACTAAACGTTTTTGGTTTCAACATTTTACTTGTTTGTTAGTTAATATTTGTGAGCAGAAGATAAATATAAATCTCAACTTCACTGACATGTTTCTGGAGGCTGTGAACTCCGCTGCTGTTGAAGAGGTGTTTCTAGTATTTTGTCCACTCTCACTCACACCAGTGAAGACCAGAATATTAGGAACACCTCCATGTTTAGTTATAAACTGGTGTTAAAACTCACGCTGCATCTCTGAAGGCGCCCGGTCACACTTCACAGATGCAGTCTGGGTAAACAATGGCGGGAAGCCAGGAAGAACCCCCCCCCCCCTGCCGTTAGCATGCTTTAAGAGACGTAGCATTGTTAGCAGAGCTTGTTAGCGGCTCCGGGGTCGTCACCTCTGACAGCAGTGAAGTAAGACTCAGGTTAATAGGGTTGTTAAAGTGTCACCGGCCTTCATGTGAGAGGTCAAATTATTAGATTATTACAAGGCAAACAGTGACACACACACACACACACTGAAACACAGGCTGCTTTCATGTGTGTGTGAGTGTGTGTGTGAGCTAATCATATATAGAAAACATACACAAATCACACAGGGATGGGCTGCTTTAATGGAGCTAATGTGTGTGTGTGTGTGTGTGTGTGTGTGTGTGTGTGTGTGTGTGTGTGTGTGTGTGTGTGGTTAAGCAGTACTCTCACATTCTTCTCATTGATAACGGAGCTCAGATGTATCGACGTGATTCTTGTTCGTCGTCTTGAGGCCACATTGAGATTGATTTGTTGTCATATAAAGAAAACCTGCAGCGTGTACATTTGTTCATTTGGCAGTATTTACACTGAGGTAGTAGTACTTGTACTCACTTGGATAACGTGTTTTCTTCTCAGCGGGTTTTAGAGTCATGGACACAGATCAGTGAGTCAGAGGGAACCGAACCCTCCGCACAGAACTTCATCTCTTCCTTTCTGCATTTCAACACATTTCTATTCTTCGGCTTCTGTGTGTTCGTCTCTCGGCAATAAATCTATAAACCTGTAAACATGTAACCTGTAAACCTGTAAACATGTAAACATGTAACCTATAAACCTGTAAACATGTAAACCTATACACCTGTAAACATGTAACCTATAAACCTGTAAACATGTAACCTGTAAACCTGTAAACATGTAATCTATAAACATGTAAACATGTAACCATGTAAACCTGTAAACATGTAACCTATAAACCTGTAAACATGTAAACATGTAAACATGTAACCTATAAACCTGTAAACATGTAAACATGTAACCTATAAACCTGTAAACATGTAAACATGTAAACATGTAACCTATAAACCTATAAACCTGTAAACATGTAACCTATAAACCTGTAAACATGTAAACATGTAACCTATAAACCTGTAAACATGTAAACATGTAAACATGTAACCTATAAACCTATAAACCTGTAAACATGTAACCTATAAACCTGTAAACATGTAAACATGTAACCTATAAACCTGTAAACATGTAAACATGTAAACCTGTAAACATGTAACCTATAAACCTGTAAACATGTAAACATGTAAACCTGTAAACATGTAACCTATAAACCTATAAACCTGTAAACATGTAACCTATAAACCTGTAAACATGTAAACATGTAACCTATAAACCTGTAAACATGTAAACATGTAAACCTGTAAACATGTAACCTATAAACCTGTAAACATGTAAACATGTAACCTATAAACCTGTAAACCTGTAAACATGTAAACATGTAAACCTGTAAACCTGTAAACATGTAAACATGTAACCTATAAACCTATAAACCTGTAAACATGTAACCTATAAACCTGTAAACATGTAAACATGTAACCTATAAACCTGTAAACCTGTAAACATGTAAACCTGTAAACCTGTAAACATGTAAACCTGTAAACCTGTAAACATGTAATCTATAAACATGTAAACATGTAACCTGTAAACCTGTAAACATGTAATCTATAAACATGTAAACATGTAACCTGTAAACATGTAACCTGTAAACATGTAAACCTGTAAACATGTAAACCTGTAACCTGTAAACCTGTAAACATGTAACCTATAACCTGATTGGGGTCAAAACGAGGACGCGAGCGTCACATGAAAGTGTAACACAGGTGATGATGGTGCTCTGTGACTTCCTGTAAAGCTGTCTCATGGGTTAACTATTGAATGTGTTTAACAGCCTGCAGCTCAGAGAGGAACTCTCACACTTTGAAACGATAAGAAAGTAAACAGAAGAGGAAAAACACATCAATTCATTTAAATACATTTAAATCACATTTAGGTCTGCATGTCTACGGGGAGAAAAATCAAATATTACAAATATAACTAACGTGACATTTGAATAAATCTAGCAAATAAAAACATGAAGATGGTCTAAATACTACGAAGCTCTGCTGTGTTTTTATGCATTAAATCTACAAATATGATCATAGATGATAGATAGTAAAAGTACAAAAAGCTGTTTGATTATTCTTTAATTGTAACTTCTTTTTAACGCAACTAAAAATAAAGATTAGCAGCTTAACATTTTTATTAACATCTTTATTAGCAGCATCAAGCTGAACAATAGAGAAACAATATGATTTATGAACAGTGCAGCCTTGAGTAACATGACATGGAGTTCCCCAGGGCTCCATCATAGGGCCTCTTCTGTTCTAAACCCAAGGCATCGAAAACCCAAGAACAATCTGGCAAATGTGTGTCTGTGAGGCAGGAGTCTAGAGGGGCTGATTACTGATCAGAGGAGGTGAGTGAACAGGTGACGGGAGTTTAGACTGATGAGGAGGGAGAGGCGCTGAACTGTGACAGTGTTAGTTGTGTAAGTTGTGTAAGTTGTGTTAGTTGTGTAAGTTGTGTTGTGCTGAAACAATGAGACGCTTAAATGAATAGTTTGATATTTTAGGTTATTCACTTTTTTACACACATATTTAAAAACTAGATGAGAATCAATGAGAGAGTTGAAGGAGCAGCTGGAAAGATAAATGACTGTGAACATGGAGCTCCGTGTGTTCTACAGGCAGCAGCAGAAGAAGAACAAGATGATGATGATGATGATGATGATGATGATGATGATGATGATGAAGAAGAAGAAGTTTCTCTGTGTTTCTTCTGCTGTTGCCAAACATGAACTTGAAAGAGGAATCAGGGTTCTGCGATGTCGTGTCGAAACCTCTCGTATCATCACAGGACGAAGGTTAATGAGGGGAAAGGTGAGGCGGGCAGGACACACACACACACACACACTCTCACACACACACACACACACACACACACACCCTCACACACACTCTCACACACACACACACACACACTCTCTCACACACACACACACTCACACTCACACACACACACACACACTCTCACACTCACACTCACACACACACACACACACACACACACACACACACAGTTAAAGCAGCTTGTATAAACTGAAGGTAGAAGCAGGTCAGAGTATTGTTATTTTTTGTGTATTATTTCTTGTTTCTTCGTCAGAGACAAGTTGAGATAAATAAGACAACAATTCCCCAAAATGATTTGTGTTTTATTATTTTACGTGTTATTAATTCAACATTTGACCTACAAACAGTACTCATGAGGTGTTTATGGTGTTTCTACTTCCTTGTTCCAACAGCAGAACACTGAGGAAATAAAGAAGAACTGTATTGTGGGAACAGTTTTTTTGTAAAGAAAATGCTTTTTGTTTTTGTTTGAATATCATTTCTATGAGTGTGCTGTCGGAATATTTTATATTTAGTATTCATGAGATTTATTACATTGTAATCTATGAGAAAATCCACAAACATGAATCTACATGTTCCCCAAATATAATGTGTATATATATATATATGTATGTATATATATGTATGTATATATATATATATATATATACATGTATATATATATATATATACATGTATATGTTGAAGTTGAACTACTCTCGCATTAAAGTCATTAAAGTAACAATAAACAACGTCACTACAATAACAATAATATGAACTTCCCTTCATTAGGAATTGTTTAGCTGATAAGGGGACACACCGTGTGTGTGTGTGTGTGTGTGTGTGTGTGTGTGTGTGTGTGTGTGTGTGTGTGATGTAGGTTAAAGGGGCTGCATAGTTTACTGTATGATGATGTGTAATTGGAGACATTCTGTCTGACTGATAGTTACTTTAACACTGATAGACTGTAATCATGTGTTCATAAAACACCCCGCTGCAGTAAAGCTACTGACACACACAGGAAACGTGCTAATTTAATTATTTTTTATTGTAATTTATTTGACATATTTCAAGATGTTTTCCTCGTGTATTTGTTTTGTATTAATATATACAGTATGTTTTAGATATATAAGTCTGTATACGAAGATTTGTGTAGAAAATATTGCTTTCATTGTTTAATTATTTAAATAATTCCTTTTTATTTCTTTTGGGAGTATTCGTCTGTTATACTTTATTTAGAAGTATATTTATATATATATTTAATCTAAATATACAAGAGGAGTGTAGCACAGTGACACAGAGCTCATTAATCTTTACATATTATGCTGATCAAATTGTATGTATTTCTGTCATTTATTACATATATATATATATATATATATATATATATATATATATGTATATTTATATATGGACTACTGGGATACCAGTAGTCTCCCGTGGGGTCTTCAGGACTATCTTTCCTTTACGGCGTACTACCGTTCCAGCACACGGCTCCTTTACAGCTTCCACTGTTTATCCACAATCACCGTGGCCAATAGGGGCGTATTAGGGGCAGTAAGTATATTGTAAATGAAAGTTTATGGTAAAATGGCCCATAAACACGCGGCTGTATAAAGTCTGGACGAGCTGCTTCTGCGAGACGATTCACCTCGAGAGCGTTTACAGACGCCGGTCGAGAGTCGAGAGTTATTTGCTCGCTTTGTTGTCTTTTCCTTTTTATTTGCTGTAATTACCGTCTCGGTTTTAGACGTTTGAACGTCTTTGATCGGCGATAGAAACGGTTTCCAATGATCGTGTTGAACCGTCGATCGATCTCTTCAACAGCAATGTTTCTACTTACTCGCGGGTTTTGGAGGTTGCATGTTCAAGGGCGTGCTGTCGGCCATTTTGTTTTGTGAAAGATGAAAATGTTCCCTGAAATGGCCGCCGTGTGTGTGTGTGTGTGTGTGTGTGTGTGTGTGAAGGAACAGACTGATATACAGATATTGATGCCGTTCATATTGATAATTGTTGAAAATGTTAATTTTCAAATGAACGTATTGAATGAATAGTATTTCATATTATTCTCATGTTGATCGTCTCATCTCAGATCCAGAGAGCCTGACTTCATGCGTTACATAAGTTGATCTCTATTTACAGCCTGCTGAACTTTGACCTCTCCGATAACAGCCGAGGATGTTGTTCCTCTTTAACGCGGAGCCGCCAGCCCTCAGCCATAAAAACTCTGTTTTCACTTCTCACCGTCAGAAACACGCCGAGCATCGACTCACGGCCGCCTGGAAGCTCCTGAGCTGTTATTATAAATACCATGTTTAATATCACGCATGAGCTCCGCCGTGGTCACATTAAACATCATGAGGAGTGAAGCTTCGTAGTAAAGCAGAAGTTTGTGAAAGTGAAACTTCAGATGTACTTTAAAACAGATATATTGTTCTCTACTTGTCATCTTCACTTTACAAAATATCTTCGTTCACACGAGAAAAGGAAACAGTAGGAGATAACGATACGTCAAATACCACAGAAGAAGAATCTGAGCATGCTCAGTGAGCTTTATTTAACATTAACAATGAAACAATAGCAAAGCAATAGATACATATTTATTCATGTATACATATTTGATGTCTGTATGGTGAAACCTAAACGTGACTCTCGTGTTCACAACACGAGGAGACGAAAACACAAGAAAAACCTTGATTCTGAGTCGTTTTATACTAAATATTCAGACTTCCTAGTTATTGAAGTGAAACCATCTGTTGTGTTATGACGTCATCGTTTAAACGTCCACACAGACTTTTTAAATATCTAAAATATCTAAATATATATATATATACGTATATATACGTATATATATGTATATAAGAAGTGGACGTAGTCATGGTGACGTCACCCATTGGTTTGTGGACTGACGTTTTGAAGCTTTAAATTCGGCGATTTTGTCGTCGCCATCTTGGATTACGGCCGTCGCCATGTTTTTTCACAACCAGTGAACAGGAAGTGACTATATCTGGACTGAGGAGGAGTGACGTAAAGACACCATATATGTCTCTGGTAGAGACCTGTCAATCACCGTGTAGCCCCGCCCTAAAGCATCCCCTGCTTTATGGTCTGTTTGACTCTAAATGGACCATAATGTACTAAATGAACATCATGCTGTATTGAAGAAGACTTGAAACTAGAGATTGAGACCATAAACTCATGTTTACAATGTTTACTGAGGTAATAAATCAAGAGAGAAGTAGAGTAATTTTCTCATAGACTTCTATACAACCAGAGGAGTCGCCCCCTGGTGGACACTAGAAAGAATGCAGCTTTAACACATGAAGCTTTGAAGAACTTTAAAGAACCGGAGGTTGTCTCCTGGCTCAGACTACAGAGCCTCCATGTTGTTCTTCACTAAACTCTTCCTCACACTTGATTGGTTGATGACTTTATTTGCGGTACGAAAGCTAAACAAAATTAATCTTTATTCCTAAAAGAAAGCACGTTGCTTTTTTAGCCGCGTAATATTTTAATTCAATCTCAATTTCTGTGACTACATTAAGATAAAAACTAATTTAATTTAAATTTAGCTAATAATTTAACTAAATATTTATGTAAATCTGATGTCATTACGTTTATTTTTGTGACTTTCTTTGTGTTCAAAGTGTTACAGGAATGTTTCAGGTCCAGTTAAAGTAAAGCGGGTCTTTTACATCATTCTGAACTTTTCTCAACCTTCGTTTTAACCCAGAAAACTGAATTACAGATTTTCAGATCAGTTTCTCTTTCTTGCATAAGAACAAACCTGATAAAACGTCTCTGCCTGAATGTTTCTCTGCTGGCTGTCGTCCATCGCTGCTATCAGAGCTCATCACGCCTCCTCAGCAAACATATCTTCGTCTCTGTGGTGAAACCATTTTTACTGCCCCCCCCCCCCCCATAATAAACTTTATGGTGAAGAGGCTGAGCACCTCCGCTCTCATTACGCTCTGTTTACCCAAAAAGTGCCACGAACACAGCCGTTGCTCCTCACGACGTGGCTCTGCTGTCTTTGTCCTTGTTCACATTCATAAAGACGAGTGAATGTAGATCTCCTCTTTCAGAAAACACATTTTTAATCTTAGTTCTACATTTTTAAAGATCTGGAGACTTAAGCAGGCGGCACCAGGAACAATCTCACGTTTGGGCTCCACAAAATAATTTAATTCAGTTGACGTTGCCGGACACTGAAAGGACACTTTGATCCAGATGGTTTTGCATCGCTCAGCAATTTTAGTGAAAACGAACGTGTGATTACAGGCTGAACATCAAGCGTGGTGCTTTACTGGAGGAGGAAAAGGTTGAAAATGTTTACATTTCAGTGAATAATTTAGATTTATCTCAGAGCAGCAAGAAAAAGATGAAGCATGAGCGAAGGATAAATAATATAAACTGACGACAGCGTTTAGAGATGAGCTGGTATATTAGGAGTTGGTAACTTTTACCAAAATCCTGTCAGAAGTACGGCAAACACACATTTTCTCCAAAAGAGCTTTAAGTGCAGTTGGTTGTTCGTATTACTGAAGCGAAAGCAGCTTCATCAGAAGGCTGCAGACACGTTGGTTGTTTCCAAAAGGCCTAAACGGCGCTCCTCTTTACGGTCTTCGTCTGAAACACACCTTAAAATAGTTCAACGGTTGTGATGTTGTAACGTTAGTATTAAGAAAGACGTAATGTTAGCATACCAAAGAGTAACGTTAGCATCAAGAAAGACGTAATGTTAGCATAACAAAGAGTAACGTTAGCATCAAGAAAGACGTAATGTTAGCATAACAAAGAGTAACGTTAGCATCAAGAAAGACGTAATGTTAGCATAACAAAGAGTAACGTTAGCATCAAGAAAGACGTAATGTTAGCATAACAAAGAGTGTCTGTCTTCCTGGGCTGCCTCGTCCCATTATCCCCTTCACTGTGCTTACTAGGAGACATCTCAACAATACATCTGAGTAAAATAAATCGCAAATTACTCCTCGTGGCCCTAACTATCGCCAAGAAAACTATCCTCATGAACTGGAAATCAAGGAATAACACACACATCACACACTGGAGAAACTTAATGATAGAATATATTTCAATGGAAAATCTAACCTCGTCCATCATATACAATACAACAGAACACCACTCCACCTGGTCATCCCTCACTATGTTTCTGCAAACGTGACACCACCCATCCTATTAATATTAAAATTTGTATAGTATATATATATATATTTTTTTATGTATTTATTACTATTATTGATTTTTGTTTTGTTGTTTTTCTTGCCTGACAACCAATTGAAACCCACATACATGCATACATGAACATCCATATGCACACATACTTACCTGTTTTTTTTCCTTTCTTCTTTGTTTTTTTTGGTTTGTTGTTTTTTAATTATTATTATTATTATTTTTTTTTTTCTTCCATCTCAAAAGGCTCAAGGACATTCTCACACACACACACACACATACACATATACACACACACTGACTATATGATGTTTGCTAGCTTTTATCCCACTGTTCTTGTCATCCTTTTGTTGTTATGTCTATGTATTGTCTAATATTGTCTCTTGTCTTTCAATAAAAAATTATAAAAAAATTAAAAAAAAGTATTAAGAAAGACGTAATGTTAGCATAACAAAGAGTAACGTTAGTGTTAAGAAAGACGTAATGTTAGCATAACAAAGAGTAACGTTAGTATTAAGAAAGACGTAATGTTAGCATAACAAAGAGTAACGTTAGTATTAAGAAAGACTTAATGTTAGCATAACAAAGACTAACGTTAGTATTAAGAAAGACGTAATGTTAGCATAACAAAGAGTAACGTTAGTATTAAGAAAGACTTAATGTTAGCATAACAAAGAGTAACGTTAGTATTAAGAAAGACGTAATGTTAGCATAACAAAGAGTAACGTTAGTATTAAAAGAAAGACGTAATGTTAGCATAACAAAGAGTAACGTTAGTATTAAGAAAGACGTAATGTTAGCATAACAAAGAGTAACGTTAGTATTAAGAAAGACTTAATGTTAGCATAACAAAGAGTAACGTTAGTATTAAGAAAGACTTAATGTTAGCATAACAAAGAGTAACGTTAGTATTAAGAAAGACTTAATGTTAGCATAACAAAGAGTAACGTTAGTATTAAGAAAGACGTAATGTTAGCATAACAAAGAGTAACGTTAGTATTAAGAAAGACTTAATGTTAGCATAACAAAGAGTAACGTTAGTATTAAGAAAGACGTAATGTTAGCATAACAAAGAGTAACGTTAGTATTAAAAGAAAGACGTAATGTTAGCATAACAAAGAGTAACGTTAGTATTAAGAAAGACGTAATGTTAGCATAACAAAGAGTAACGTTAGTATTAAAAGAAAGACGTAATGTTAGCATAACAAAGAGTAACGTTAGTATTAAGAAAGATGTAATGTTAGCATAACAAAGAGTAACGTTAGTATTAAGAAAGACGTAATGTTAGCATAACAAAGAGTGTAGGAAATTTAGGTTTAGAAGTGTGCTTTAAGAAATTATAATAGAAGTGTTTAATGATTCATAATTAAGAAATCATAATTAGAAGTGTTTTAGAATTCATAATTAAAAGATTCATAATTATAGGAGTGTTTTAGAATTTATAATTAGAAATGTTTCTCAATAGAATTTGTATCACCTTTAGAGGTGGATATTGAAATAATAGCAAGTACTTGGGGAGTACCATCTATGCTTGTAAAACTAAAAACTAATTTCTTTTTTTCGGTAATTATAATATTGACGAAACAGAAACTTTAATTTCAGTTTGACTTTTACCAGTCGAGGGTCAGAGGGTGTTGAATGCTGATATTTTATAGTTAAATTGAGCTGAACAGTCCTATGAACATGTGATGCTCTGAGCTGGTTTCACTTTGTGTCCTTGTTCTGTAATGTGTTTGATTTGTTTATGGTTCGGGCACACGGCCACTATTCCTCTGTCTCCAACATATTGCAGCTTATCATGAGTGAATCAAGTGGAGTTGGGAGTGTCTACTATCTCTATTGAACTGTATGAGTGAGGCTGTGTTGTTGTCTTTACTCTATTCTTCTTTATTCTGCATCCGATCAGCTGAACTCAGAGGTTGAGGTTGAAAAACCTTAAACCATAGTTTAAAGTTTAAACCATAGTTTAAAGTGTTTCAGAACCAAATCTGTTAAAATCAGGTCAACTTTCCTTTTGATTAATAATCATCAATATATATTCACATCTTTACCACAAACAGTGCTGTACTTTAGAGATTTTACTGATACTTGCATCATTTTGGGCAAATGTTAACTGCAAATAAAACCTCGCAAATGCATCGTGAGGCAATAAAATACAAACCATGAAGTCCAGTTTGAGTAGCTGATTGATGCGTTCAAAGGTTTATCGGACAATAAAACACTTCACACTGGTTTACAATATTTGATTGGCCAACGTAGAGTGATGTGTTGCAGCAAAAGTTGAGCCTAGTTCAACATTTTTGGCGGGTGACTCTGTGTTGGCTGCAGTCGAAAAGTCCAAAAATTACCTCCTAATGTCCTTTCCTAACCACTTTTCCTTGACCTCCATGGAAAACGTCATGTGGAAGATGTGAAGGAGAGTTCATGAGGAGTTAGGAAAAGACAACCGTGGTGTTGCTTTTGAACAGTTTAATAATCTATCATAGGCCGAGCTTGTTTTGTTTTTTACTGATGCTTCTTGTTATTGAGAATTTGTTCATTGACAGTTTGTTATATTTGCTGTTCATTTTATTTCCTATTCTTGTATTTTTTATTTATTTGTTACATGTTTGAAGTAAATAAATATATGTGAAATGAAACTAAAGGGTTGTCACTGTCTGTTCATATTCATCAACATGGATCCCATTACTTTATGACTGTATGAGTATAATTGATGAAGATAAGCATATCGTTTGTTTTTAATGGACGGCCGATTGTGCGTCACTTTAAATGTTGCCGCCGCAAGGAATTGTGGGCTGGCATTATCTTATTCCCTTTCATAAAGGAAGGTCCGGTGTTTCCTATGTTAAAGGAGCTAATAAAGGAAGCATTGAAGCACGTTTCCTTAGCATTTAGAGAATTCAAACTCTTATCATGGAGGACACTTAGATACTTCCGGGTCATTATCTCAGTTAGGAACCTTCCTAAGCAAAACGGACATTTCCATTGACTCCAATCAGGATTGAGGTGACCTGACAGTAAAAATGACGATGTTCCAAGAGATTTTACTGAGGAAATCAACCTAAGACTAAAGACTAAGGGGCTAGGCTCTTGACTATGTGTCCAAAGGAACAATATGGAGTCCCCCAAGGCTCAATCCTTGGGCCTCTCTTATTTTACTCCCAATGAAGGAAGCCAATGTTGGTTTCCTTCATTCTTTCGGTCACTACCCAAAGCTTATGACCATAGATGCAGGTTAGAACCAGGCATCAACCTCTGTTTCTTTAGAGTGAAGTCAAAGCTTCATGTGTTAAAGCTGCATTCTCTCTCGTGTCCACCAGGGGGCGACTCCTCTGGTTGTATAGAAGTCTATGAGAAAATGACTCTACTTCTCTCTTGATTTATTACCTCAGTAAACATGAGTTTATGGTCTCAATCTCTAGTTTCAAGTCTTCTTCAACACAGCATGATGTTCATTTAGTACATTATGGTCCATTTAGAGTCAAACAGACCATAAAGCAGGGGATGCTTTAGGGCGGGGCTACACAGTGATTGACGGCGTTGTCCGTGTTTTCGTCTTACAACTTTAACCCTTTCGCTGTGTTTTCGCTTCATAAAAGTCGATTGTAACGTCACCTAAAAAATTTCTTATTGAGCGTTCTGGTTGCAAAAAACAACAACATGGCGTCGGCCAAAACGCCAAACTCAAGGCCTCAAAACACCAGTCCACATACCAACAGGTGACGTCACGGTGAGGACGTTCACTATGTAGGGTCTATGGTAGGGACGTAGATGGAGAGCTTTGCCTTCCCCAGCGATTTATGCTAAACCTAAAAATCAATACCCAAATGTACCAACTGAGACAAACTGATGCTGAAGTTAAAAACTACTTAAGGCCTCAAGTTCAAGACGGCAGTGTGCACCGTCCCCGAGATTAACCGACACACCGCTGATAGTCTCTATCAGTGGGAAGATAGGACTGTTGTTAGAGGCCAAATGGACCCAGAAGGACAAAGGTCTGAGTGAGGACACATGGACACACACACACACACACACACACTGCAGCAGATAGCAGGATCCTGTGCTCTGTTTGCCCAGCGTTCCTCTTTGCCCTTTGGACACCACACCTCAACTGCTGCATCAACCGGCAAACCTGTGTGTGTGTGTGTGTGTGTGTGTGTGTGCGTGTGTGGGAGCGTGTGTGTGTGTGTGTGTGTGTGTGCGTGTGTGGGAGCGTGTGGAGGTGTCTTGTCTTTCGTCCTTTATGTCTTTCATTCCATCTTCCTGTTTTTCTTTAGGTTACTTGTTCTTTCTTTATTTCTGTCTTTGTAAATTCCGTTCTTTGTTTAAAAAAAAGCCTCTTTCTACGTGAGTTACGACTGCATGTCGTAGTCGTTCTGTTCAGACGTAACATTTCTGTAACACGAGGTGAAACATGCACAACGTGGTCGTCAAAGACACTTTAATAAATGTATAAACTATCATCTCTTATGCACAAAGATAATAAATATAATAAGTTTAATGAACCTTTAAACACTGATTGAGCCGATTATACATCGTTAAGAAGATCCGTCTGTAGAAATGATCTTTTGCTCCTCCAGCCACAGTAATAATCAGACTATACTGAATAAATACATAAACAACAAAGCTGAGTAATTGTCACGACTGACTGAAGCTGTAATGAACAATAATGTAAAAGTCTCCTCTGTCCGAATGACAAACAGACGTCACTTTAACAGATAAATAAAGTCATCAATGTTACATATTTAATGTCTGAAAAAGGGCTTTTGTTTTTCTGTTACTTCCTGTTTGTGTTGACAAATAAAGTTTTACAAACATATTGTGATTTAACTCTAATGTAAGATGAGTGTAAAGAAAGATCAGCAAAGAAATCATGCAGGGATTTAGTGGAATTTCCTCGTCTTTTATCATTAACTTAATGCAAATATAAGTTTATTCTTGAAAAGTTAATTAAAAGTAAAATGTTTAGTTTACATTTTCAGAACGTATAAACATGAGTTGAGCTGATTTGAAAAGATGAGGTGAGCTCACTAAACTTATTATGTTTCTGTCTTATTTCAATCATTTAAAAGAAACTAAAACTAATTAAGTTTTTAAATAAACATGACTTCCCAGCATGCATTGTTTTAGAGTTCAACCTCTCCAGAGACTTTTCTTTCTTGTAGAAAACAGACATGATAGAAACTTGTTGTTTGTCTTTAATACATGTTAAATTAACACGTGGTCAGTTTTTTTTTTTTTTTACAAATTACAGTTATTAACATAAACATGATAAAGTCTGAGATCATAATCATTTACAAGACATTTAGTGTTTGTGAAGCAGAAAAGAAAGGAAATTCAGGTGTGTTTTCTGTGATGGAAGAAGTATTCAGACACTTTACTGCAGTAAATGTACTACTGCCACACTGAAAATACCTGCTGTTCTGCTGCATTAATGTGTTTGTTGCATCTTAACTTCTTTATATCCTGCTGTTTAGTTTATTCTACATCAATGCATCACATTCTATAAGATAAGTAGATGTTTGTAGGGTTGCTGTGCTATTCATACTTTTGTGCTTTTGTTTTGTTTGTTTTTTGCATGAAGGAGTATTTTTAGTGTGGTAGTGATACTTTTACTTCAGTAAAGGATGTGAATACTTTTGTTCACCAGGACACAAGTTCAGTATCATGAATGAAATTAGCTCATATGTGTTAACAACAAAGAGCAGATTTGTCAAAAATAACACAAAATAATAAGATAATAAGAACCTGTTCAGAAAAATTGTACGAGTGCGTCAAATATCTGGAACGCGACAATAAAATAGACCCATGCTGCGTCAGCAATCTCCCACAATGGAATATATGGAATATCACACGCAACCCCAGTTTCTATTGTTTAGACTTCATCTTTTAATTTCTGGCAGAATAGACACAGGAAGTGCATCGCTGCCTTCCGCCGCGTAAAAACAACTTTTGGTATTTTCAAACAGAAATGATGTACGTGTTTATTTGCATACATATATATATATATATATGTATATATATATAAGTGAGATCACGGGTGGTCACATGTTAACGCCAGATGTGAACACTCCAGAAGTCCCATTTAAATAGTTGGAAGTCAAAGACAAATTTCTTTTAAAGACCACATCATGTGACTCATAATTGGGGTTCTTCTACAACATACATGGTCATGAATCTCTCCTGTGAACTACTTTGTTAGAAAATATCTGCTACTTTGATTTTTTTTTAAAGTCAAAGATACAAGAATCCTGCAAGACATAAAACCTTCCTGAAGAAATGAACTCCAGCTCCAAAGATGCACTTTTAAGCAGGAAACTGATTCACTTTCAGATTGTGAGCTGATTTTGGATGAAGTCAGTACCTATGGCAATGTGTCAAACCGCTCTGACCATAGAAATAGAAACATAGTAGAGTAGAACGGACATGTTTTCATGGTCGTTTGACTGGTAGAGAAGAAAATGGAGATTGCTGTTAGTTGTTAGGGGGACAACAAACGTCAGTGAGGTCGTCAGGTGTCACAGCTCGTTGGGAAGAGAGACGGATGGCTGGCTAGTTAGTTGGTCAGCTAGTTAGTTGGTCAGCTAGTTAGCTAGTTTGCTTTGTAAGTCACGTTGGATAAAAGCGTCTGCTAAATGACTGTAATGTAATGTCCTTCTACGGAGCGACTTAGAGTAAAGCGGAGGGACCGTTGGGCCCAGCGCTGCCGCTGGACACCAGCCTGCTGTTCGGCTAATTTTCTAGAACCAGTGTAGCATTTAAGTAGTTAGCAAGCTAGCTAACTAGCGTACAGCTGGCTATCTAGCTAGGTAGCTTGTCCTTCTCCGGAGCGGCAGGGAGTGAGGCAGAGGCAACTGGCCACCAGTCCAGTGTTAGCTCATTTTAGCTCTACCAGTGTAGCATTAAAGCATGGTGGAATTAGTCAGTTAGCCAACCAACTAGCTGGCCACTAGTTAGCTGGCCAGCTAGTTGATTCCACCATGCTTTAATGCTACACTGGTTGCAGACAGCAATGATCTTTCCTATGCTGTGACAAGAGCGTGTGGATGAAGCATTAAGTTGTTAAATTTTATTTATTTACTCTCTACGCTTGTTAACGTTACTACTTTACAGCCCGTTCTAGTCATTACTGTAAAACCTCACCTTAGTTAACAGCTACAATGGCCGCCGCTATGGCAAACAATTCAAACTGGTGGTCAGAACATAAACCTGTATGCTTGTTGAATTGTTCAGGATTATATTCAGTAACATCGAGGAGGCTGTTGGAAGAAAAACTTTAAATGACAAAAAACACTTCCAGAACCAGCGGCTCGTCCTCGGGAGTTTGTTGATCGCATGACCTGCATCCAAACACTGACTCTGCTACAGTCTGGATTGTATGATCCTTCATGGGTGCAGAAAATATTTCTTAAAGAAGCAGGATAGGTGTTGTTTTTTTAAATGCATCGTCATCATCAAGCAAAACACAAATATCTGGAAACTGGATTCACCCTGAAAATCCTCTTTAAGTAGCTTTAGAGTTAAAAGAACACTGTCTGACAGTATCTTATATATTCTGTATCTGCTCTTCATTGCAGCTAAATTATGTTTTTATTTATATGGCTGCATCATTCCATCAAATGGAAACGTTCAAACATGTCATTTTGGTATCTTTGGGATCTCAGCTGGGATTAAAAACGAGTAAACAAACAACATGAGTGTGCAGCTCATGGTGGCTCAAAAATGTGAAACTTTTCTCTCTTTTTTCCCCAAACTTGTTGCTCTGTAAGAGTTTTGCAGCAAGCAAACATCTAATCACACTTAGGGATTATCTGCAACAGTCTGAGGGGAGAAAGAAGTCCTGTTGCGGGTCGCATCTCAAATTTTACGGACAGAAAATGTGGAAGGATGTGATGTAGAAAGCTTCTCAGTTCGTTTGGGTGTGGGGGGGTAACTTTTAAGTCCAGATCCTCGAGATCCACGTCCAAATAAAACGTATCTCAGTACTCCTCCTTGATGTTCAAAGGCAGGGAGGAAGGAGACACCATCCCGTTGCTGCCGCTGCTGCTCGTCACCATTGCGACGCTGCTCCCGCCGTTTCCGTGGAGGAGGACGCCGCCGCCTCCAACTCCTCCTCCGCCGCCGCCGTTGCTGCCGTCGGGAGGCGTGGTCGTGGAGGAGGCCGGCTGCTGGAGCTTCTTCTTGTTGATCTTGCGCTCCTTGGCTCGGCGGTTCTGGAACCAGATCTTCACCTGGAGCAAAAACGAACAAAAAAAAAGCTGCTTTTATTTATACGAAGTAATGTGAATACCGACGTCGCGCTTTTACCGTCACCAGATGATGAAGGAAAACATGTAAAAGTGGTGGACTGACCAACAGACCGACTGCTAGCGTGGCTAAAAAACGTCCTGCTGCCTCGAATACTCACCAAATGTGGATTAATCCTCCGCTGAAAATAGTACCAAACAAAATCAGAAATCAGGAAGGGGGCAAACACTTTTTCACACAACTGTATTTTATATTTATAAAGCAACAAAACCAAGGCTCCGAAGTCCAAACCTTAACAGCAAACTGTATTACTCCTTTCAACCTTGACGATGGCAGCGCAAATTTGACAAAGTGGCCAAACTTCCTGGTCCGTCACGTGACGCCGTGAGGCCCAAGAATATTTATTTCCCATTGACATACATCAGGGACTAGACTTTCTTTTCTTTTAGGTGAATCAACTTCCCAGTACAAACACTCTTAAACAATAAGGTCCTAAATGTTGTGAAATGCATTAATTTGTTATTTTCGTTCCTCCATTCATGTGAATTAGAACGAGGCTGAACCGAGGGGCTCGGGGGCGGGGCTAAAGGAGACGCCAGTGAGCATGCTCTATAGCAGTGATTTTCAACCGCTGTGCCGCGGCACACCAGTGTGCCGTGAGAGATCGTCAGGTGTGCCGTGGGAAAATGTCCAATTTCAATTAATGAGTCCAATAAAATATTATTTATTTGCTGCAAATACTTTGCCATTGTTGAGCGTCTGAGCTGCAATATAGTGTCTGGCTAAGTAATAAATACTCTTCCATGCCAGTGGGGGGCAGTAGGTAGCGCAGTAATGACGTGTTCATTTAGGACGGTAGAATGAAATGACGCGCGGGAGAAGTTGCGATGACGAGACGAACAGCGATGGAGAAATATTTGAAAAGTATAAATGCAGACTCTGAACTGGGCCCTGGACAAGATAACCCAGATGAAAAGCCTATAAGGATCAACACATTGAGAGACTTGTCATTAAATTGTCAGCATATATCCGGCCCTCGGTACAACGGCCCGCTAGAAAATATCATGTTTATCATAACCGGCCCGCCACACCACAGAGCTCCGGGACGAGAAGTGGCGATGTGAGCTGACTTTATGTGCGACATAACGAAGCATCTCACTGCGCTAAACCTGCAGCTTCAGGGACGTATGATCACAGACATGTGTGATGCAGTACAAGTCTCCACCGCTGTGTTCCCGACAGCATGTTGCTGATAAACTGGGCACACTTAGTACAGAGTTCACTCTGCGATTTGCCGACTTTGCAGCTCAGAAATGTAAATCTGAACTGCTCAGCAATCCGTTTGCAGTTGAGGTGTAAAGAGCACCTGTGGAGCTGATAGAGCTCCAGTGTGATGACACTCAAGGTAAAGTGTGACTCTGAGGGCGCTGCACAGTTTACAAGCTTCACCCCGAAACGATGCCTTAACTCCGCCTCCATGCTGCTCAAACGCTCTGCATGTTTGGAAGCACATACCTGTGTGAGCAGCTGTTCTCTGTGATGAAGATGAACACAAACCCACACAGGAGTCTCACTGATGCACCTTCACTCCATCCTGAGGGTTTCTACAGAACCTAACCCCAGATATTAATGAACTGGCAAGTTCAAGAAAAGATGCCAAACATCTGGCTCTGGTACTATACATAAAATAATGTAGCCTACCTCAACATGTATTCTTTTTGCACTTTGTCCAATATCCCTTCTGTCCTGTTTATTACACGGTGACTCTATTTGGCCCTCAACGTAGTCCCAATGTCTTATTGTGTCCCTCCCTGGGACTGAGTTTGACTCCCTATATATATATGGCAGATATGCAGTATTATGCTAAAATATGTCATTTTGTAACTTTTGTGGTTGTTGGTGTGCCGCGGGATCTTTTTAATGTAAAAAATGTGCCGCGGCTCAGAAAAGGTAGAAAAACACTGATCTAATCAACCAGTGATGAGGAAGATCTGGGTCATTTCATCTGAATTTATACTAGAACCTTTTTTTGCATCAGGTGCCATTGAGCAACTTTCATGTGAATGAACATTATACCCAGTTCTCTTTATACATCCACTCTACCTTTCAAAATAAAAGCCCTAGACGTATCATATTCAATGGGGGCATTTGGCATGTCCCCGGTCTGTAAAGGCCTTAATGGTTTAATTTTCTGATATCACTGTCAAAGGTTAAATTCAATAATAATCACATCAAGTTTCACGTCACTACGTTGAACCTGAAACCTGTTCAGACTGCAGTGAAATCGTCTCAGCAGTCCTGATCAATAACAAGATTATCTGTTAGCGTGTTGCTGTACCTGTCTCTCCGACAGGCCGAGCGTAGTGGCGAGCTCCGCCTTCCTCCTGATGGTGATGTATTTGCTGTAGTGAAACTCTTTCTCCAGCTCCAGACGCTGGTGGTCGGTGTAAACCACCCGGTATTTGTCTTTAGTCCGCGTCTTTCCGTCTGTGAAACACACAAACAAAATAAGGGCTGCTGCATCTTCACTGTGAATTTAACATGTGACCATCAGTTCAATGCTTATGACAGCGGTATTAATCTTCTCACCGAAGACACCAAGAAAGCAAAAGAAGCGTATTTCCGAAAATGTCGTACAATTCATTTAAAATGTTATATCTTGTTTGATTATTTGGTATAAAAAATGAAATGTAAACAACAAATTTTGAGGACAAACCAATGAGTTTGGCAAAGTGATCTTTGGTAATTAAGAACATTAACCACCAAAAATGGAGAATGCAAACTAAACAAAGTGACTTTCCAGATATGTGTGTTGTTAATGGGTTGAATACATTAGCTAGTGTCCAGATACAAACATGTGATTGGTGGAGAAGTCTAGCGTGTAACCAGGCCGTTAACCAGGCCTATTTTAGGGGGGCTGAAGCCCCCCTAAAATGTTCTTCAGCCCCCCCAAATAATTTGGCATTATTGGCTTTAAAAATAAATAAAAATAAAAATCTTTTTTTTAATTTTTATTTTGGTGATGTCATTAAATTAAACTATTTTTTCTCACATGGACAAGTTATTTATAACTCTAACATGCTACATATGTGCATGCGTTCTGGTTTGTATGTTTTCTCCCCCTTCAAATTACAATCCAGCCGATCATCATACTGAACGATGTAAAGTTGACACTGTCGGGTCCATTCTCCATCCATTGTGTGCGGTCCCTTTAAGAATCAGGATTTGGGAGTGACGCGGATATGAAAGCTAGTTTATCCGTCTTTCCTTTACAAGCAGGAAAATTATTTCTCTCTTTATTTGAGAAAAGTTCATATTTGTGTTGTCAAATTTCACTATGACCCTGAAATTCTGTCTCTTGTGTTATCATATACTGAATGCAAATAAAACTACAGAGCAAAATCACACTCTTTCTGATTGAACCAATCTATGAACTGTCTGAAACAATTGCCGCTCGCTGTGAGCGCAAACATACCACTCCCCTTGGGGCTACGCCCCCCCTTTCTTTGAATCCTACAAACGCCCCTGCGTGTAACATTGCACCGGAGCAGGCGGCAACCTCAGGTTCCGACAATTGAATCCGATGCTTCATGTGTTAAAGCTGCATTCTCTCTAGTGTCCACCAGGGGGCGACTCCTCTGGTTGTATAGAAGTCTATGAGAAAATGACTCTACTTCTCTCTTGATTTATTACCTCAGTAAACATTGTAAACATGAGTTTATGGTCTCAAGCAGGGGATGCTTTAGGGCGGGGCTACACAGTGATTGACAGGTCTCTACCAGAGACGTATACGGCGTCTCTACGTCACTCCTCCTCAGTCCATGTATGGTCACTTCGTGTTCACTGGTTGCTAAAAAACAAGATGGCGACGGGCAAATTGTCGAACTCGAGGCTTCAAAACGTCCACAAACCAACGAGTGACGTCATGACGACTACGTCCACTTCTTATATTCAGCCTCTTTTCACTACGAGTCACCGGTTAAACTGAAACAGAATCATCTGAGGAGAATGTGATCGACACAGTTTCATTGATTCTTTACAGTTTTTGGTAAAGGTTAAAAAAAAAGACACAAACACAAAATCACACCGACTGTAAGTGAGTGAAAAGCGTAGTATTTTATATGATGTGTTATAAAACCACTCACGGTGTTGGACAGACTGATGGATCTGTGTTCTCACCAGGACTCCTGTATTCAAATACACAACCTGCCTCGCGTGGATTTGCATAAACTGACCTCGTATCTGCTTTTATTCATTTATGGACTCAGTGTTCATGTGTTAACTCTGTCAGAGGTCTGTCAAGACTCATTAAACTGAAGTTAACATCACTAAAAGTAGTTCAACTCTAGTGGAAAATATATATACAGTATATATAAATATATACTGTATATATATATATATACTGTATATATATAAATATATGAGGCTGAATTTGAAAGCATTTGTAGACATGTAGGATAGTTCTGGATGCCTCAGAGGGCTTAATAATCTGAAACCCTTAATTTAAATAAACAAAGCTCAGGACAACAGGTTCTTTTAGGGGAGCTTTGTGCTTCGTGAGGATAATAAAAGCACAATCATGATGAATGTCCAGTATGTTTCACTTCATTATCGACTATTGCACAAAATAATCCAGTTTTTTGCCCTCATTCTGAAAAAGATAATATTCCTACGAAGGTGTTTACACGGCTAATGAAGATGGATATTCTATAACTGCATTCTGCTTATAGTAACATTTAGGACCTAAAATAAGTAAATAAAGTAAATAAGGATTTTTCAAGTGTTCGTTCTCGGAAGTTGATTTATCTAAAAGAAAAGAGAAAACATCTCTTTTCCAACGTAATTCTATGAGGAAAAATGATCACATGACGGACCAGGAAGTAACCATAGACTGTAGTTAAGAAGTGGACGTCGTCATCGTGATGTCACTCGTTGGTTTGTTGACTGATGTTTTGAGGCCTCCAGTTCGGCATTTTGGCCGTTGCCATCTTGGTTTTTTTACAACCAGTGAACAGGAAGTGACCATATCTGGACTGAGGAGGAGTGACGTAGAGACGCCGTACACGTCTCTGGTAGAGACCTGTCAATCACCGTGTAGCCCCGCCCTAAAGCATCCCCTGCTTTATGGTCTGTTTGACTCTAAATGGACCATAATGTACTAAATGAACATCATGCTGTATTGAAGAAGACTTGAAACTAGAGATTGAGACCATAAACTCATGTTTACAATGTTTACTGAGGTAATAAATCAAGAGAGAAGTAGAGTCATTTTCTCATAGACTTCTATACAACCAGAGGAGTCGCCCCCTGGTGGACACTAGAGAGAATGCAGCTTTAACACATGAGGCATCGGATTCACTCGGCAGAACTGGAGGTCTTCCTGAGGGGCTGGTTTAAACAAGAACAGACCCTAAAACCTGCAGAATTAACATATCACACATCCCTTCATCTAAGAAATGATCCATTCATGTTTTCATGTCACGAGCTGCTGGACTTTATTCTTCTGTAAGATATCATAGAAAACATTGAATGAAGACACATTGCATTTTTGAAACATATCGAAATGGAAGTAAGAACATCAGAACGTCTGTGTTCAGAACATATGAAGCTGATGACTCGACAATATCTGCTCATGTTATCAACATGAAGCTAAATCAGAAGCTACAGAACAACATCTTCTTCTCAAAGAGGATAAAAGAGAGAAACGAGTGAAGCATAGAACATTAAAGTGAATTAAATCAGCTGTCTTTAACACGCTCTGATTCAACATTAACACAGAACACACAACCGTTTCATTAAGTGATGCGTCTCTCGTCCTTAAACACACACGTCCTCTAATCAGTCACCGGGGGATTTAAAACTCAAACACTTTAGTTCAGGGGGGGGGGGGGGGGGACATCTGTCCGCAGCGTTCACTTTCTGCTTCATTTGTTAGAAAGTAAAAAGCAACAGTTTGATCGTCCGTCGGCCCGATGAAGAGCTGAGAGACGAGCCGCTGATGAAGGAGCGTGAATCACAGAAAGCTCTTCAGTCCGTCTGAGAGACAAAGACATCGTACAGGCTAGCAGCTTCCCCCTGCTTCCAGTCTTTATGCTAAGCTAAGCTAAGCTCACCACGTTTCTTATCTTAAGGCCTTTTTCAGACGTGACGTCGCTTCATGTTGATTTATTGAATCGTTTTCTCATTGATGCATTTTTAATAAACTGTTTTGCTGTTGAAGCTTTTATTAATTCCCGTTGTGAAGAGTTTGTGTTGGATTTTAATTCATCCATTCATGCAGTCGGTATGAATGCAACTTGTTTCATAGTTTAATAACTAAGATTAAACACAGCTGCTGTCTTGACGTTAACCTCACAGCATTCAGTTCACACTGAAAGTTTTACAGAAATTATTTAGAATTAAAAACGTAAAAGTGAGGAATGTTAAACCCTCTGGACCCCAAAACACGCCGGCGGGATGGAAGCATGTTCTCTCTACACAACCGGCAAAATGAAACGTTCATCAGTCACAAGCTGTAGAAAACTCTCGTAATCATCAGATTTTAATCTTGCCGACGGTCCTTGAACACATCATGTGTGACAAACGCTTCTATCAAAAAACAACAAATATTAAGATTAAATTATGATATTTCGTCATAAACATTTTATTCTTCGTGTTCTCATATAAATGTCTCCTCTAATAAAGAGTTCACTTTAACCAGAGTGTGTAACAACATTAAAGTGTGAAACTATGACGTCATGATTGATTCATCTGAGACCACCAGTCATGTGACTACAAGGAGGAGACACTCTGACTGAACTACAGGAAGTGAACACAGAGAGGAGAGGAGAGGAGAGAGGAGAGGAGAGAGGAGAGGAGAGGAGAGAGGGGAGAGGAGAGAGGAGAGGAGAGAGGAGAGGAGAGGAGAGAGGGGAGAGGAGAGAGAGGAGAGGAGAGGAGAGGAGAGGAGAGGAGAGAGAGGAGAGGAGAGGAGAGGAGAGGAGAGGAGAGGAGAGAGGAGAGGAGAGGAGAGAGAGGAGAGGAGAGAGGAGAGGAGAGAGAGAGGAGAGGAGAGGAGAGAGGAGAGGAGAGAGGAGAGGAGAGGAGAGAGGGGAGAGGAGAGAGAGGAGAGGAGAGGAGAGGAGAGAGAGGAGAGGAGAGGAGAGAGAGGAGAGAGGAGAGGAGAGGAGAGAGGGGGAGAGGAGAGGAGAGGAGAGAGGAGAGGAGAGAGGAGAGGAGAGGAGAGAGAGGAGAGGAGAGGAGAGGAGAGGAGAGGAGAGGAGAGGAGAGAGGAGAGGAGAGAGGAGAGGAGAGGAGAGAGGGAGAGGAGAGGAGAGAGGAGAGGAGAGGAGAGAGGGGAGAGGAGAGGAGAGGAGAGAGGAGAGGAGAGAGGAGAGGAGAGGAGAGAGGAGAGGAGAGGAGAGAGGGAGAGGAGAGGAGAGGAAGGAGAGGAGAGGGAGAGAGGGGAGAGGAGAGGAGAGGAGAGAGAGGAGAGGAGAGAGGAGAGGAGAGGAGAGAGGAGAGGAGAGAGGAGAGGAGAGGAGAGAGGGGAGAGGAGAGAGAGGAGAGGAGAGGAGAGAGAGAGAGGAGAGGAGAGGAGAGAGAGGAGAGAGGAGAGGAGAGGAGAGAGGGGAGAGGAGAGGAGAGGAGAGAGGAGAGGAGAGAGGAGAGGAGAGAGGAGAGGAGAGAGGAGAGGAGAGGAGAGAGAGGAGAGGAGAGAGGAGAGGAGAGGAGAGAGGAGAGGAGAGAGGAGAGGAGAGGAGAGAGGGGAGAGGAGAGAGAGGAGAGGAGAGGAGAGGAGAGAGAGGAGAGGAGAGGAGAGAGAGGAGAGAGGAGAGGAGAGGAGAGAGGGGAGAGGAGAGGAGAGGAGAGAGGAGAGGAGAGAGGAGAGGAGAGGAGAGAGAGGAGAGGAGAGGAGAGGAGAGGAGAGGAGAGGAGAGAGGAGAGGAGAGAGGGAGGAGAGGAGAGAGGGGAGAGGAGAGGAGAGAGGAGAGGAGAGGAGAGAGGGGAGAGGAGAGGAGAGGAGAGAGGAGAGGAGAGAGGAGAGGAGAGGAGAGAGGAGGGAGAGGAGAGAGGGGAGAGGAGAGGAGAGTGGAGAGGGTGGAGAGGGGGGGTGGAGAGGAGAGGAGAGAGGAGAGGAGAGAGGAGAGGAGAGGAGAGAGGGGAGAGGAGAGAGGAGAGGAGAGAGGAGAGGAGAGGGGAGAGGAGAGAGAGGACGAGGAGAGGAGAGGAGAGGAGAGGAGAGGAGAGAGGAGAGGAGAGAGAGGAGAGAGGGGAGAGGAGAGGAGAGAGGAGAGGAGAGAGGAGAGGAGAGGAGAGAGAGAGAGGAGAGGAGAGAGGAGAGGAAGAGAGGAGAGGAGAGGAGAGAGGGAGAGGAGAGAGAGGAGAGGAGAGGAGAGGAGAGGAGAGGAGAGAGGAGAGGAGAGAGAGAGAGAGGAGAGAGGAGAGGAGAGGAGAGAGGGAGAGGAGAGGAGAGGAGAGAGGAGAGGAGAGAGGAGAGGAGAGGAGAGGAGAGGAGAGGAGAGGAGAGGAGAGGAGAGGAGAGGAGAGAGGAGAGGAGGAGGAGAGGAGAGGAGAGAGGGGAGAGGAGAGGAGAGAGGAGAGGAGAGGAGAGAGGAGAGAGGAGAGGAGAGGAGAGAGGAGAGGAGAGAGGAGAGGAGAGGAGAGAGGAGAGGAGAGGAGAGAGGGAGAGGAGAGGAGAGAGGAGAGGAGAGAGAGAGAGGGAGAGGAGAGGAGAGGAGAGAGGAGAGGAGAGAGGAGAGGAGAGGAGAGAGGGGAGAGGAGAGAGGAGAGGAGAGAGGAGAGGAGAGGGGAGAGGAGAGAGAGGAGAGGAGAGGAGAGGAGAGGAGAGGAGAGAAGAAGAGAGGAGAGGAGAGAGAGGAGAGAGGGGAGAGGAGAGGAGAGGAGAGAGAGGAGAGGAGAGGAGAGAGGAGAGGAGAGGAGAGAGGGGAGAGGAGAGAGGAGAGAGAGGAGAGAGGAGAGAGAGAGGAGAGAGGAGAGGAGAGGAGAGAGGAGAGGAGAGAGGAGAGGAGAGAGAGGAGAGGAGAGAGGAGAGAGAGGGGAGGAGAGAGAGGAGAGGAGAGAGGAGAGAGGAGAGAGAGGAGAGGAGAGAGGAGAGAGAGGGAGGAGAGAGAGGAGAGGAGAGAGGGAGAGAGGAGAGAGAGGGGAGGAGAGAGAGGAGAGAGAGAGAGGAGAGAGAGGAGAGGAGAGGAGAGAGGGAGAGGAGAGAGGAGAGAGAGGAGAGAGGAGAGAGGGAGAGGAGAGGAGAGAGGAGAGAGGAGAGGAGAGGGAGAGAGAGAGGAGAGAGGAGAGAGGAGAGAGAGGGGAGGAGGAGAGAGGAGAGGCGAGGAGAGGAGAGGAGAGGAGAGGAGAGAGAGGAGAGGAGAGAGGAGAGAGGAGAGAGAGGGAGGAGAGAGAGGAGAGGAGAGAGGAGAGGAGAGAGAGGAGAGAGGAGAGGAGAGAGAGGAGAGAGGAGAGGAGAGAGGAGAGAGGAGAGAGAGGGGAGGAGAGAGAGGAGAGGAGAGAGGAGAGGGGAGAGAGAGGAGAGGAGAGAGAGGAGAGGAGAGAGGAGAGAGGAGAGGAGAGAGGGGAGAGAGGAGAGAGGGGAGAGGAGAGAGAGAGAGAGGAGAGAGGAGAGGAGAGAGGAGAGAGGAGAGAGAGGAGAGAGGAGAGGGGAGAGGAGAGAGGAGAGAGGAGAGAGGAGAGAGAGGGAGGAGAGAGAGGAGAGGAGAGAGGAGAGGGGAGAGAGAGGAGAGGAGAGAGAGGAGAGGAGAGAGGAGAGAGGAGAGAGAGAGGGGAGGAAGAGAGAGGAGAGGAGAGAGGAGAGGAGAGAGGAGAGGAGAGAGGGGAGGAGAGGAGAGAGGAGAGGAGAGAGGGAGGAGAGAGGAGAGGAGAGAGGATGAGAGTGGGGAGGAGAGAGACGGAGAGGAGAGGAGAGGAGAGGAGAGGAGAGAGAGGAGAGGACGAGAGGAGAGAGGAGAGAGAGGGGAGGAGAGAGAGGAGAGGAGAGAGGAGAGGAGAGAGAGGAGAGGAGAGAGGAGAGGAGAGAGGAGAGGAGAGGAGAGAGGAGAGGAGAGGAGAGAGGGGAGGAGAGAAGAGGAGAGAGAGGAGAGAGAGAGGGAGGAGAGAGAGGAGAGGAGAGGAGAGGAGAGGAGAGAGAAGGAGAGGAGAGAGGAGAGAGGAGAGAGAGGGGAGGAGCGAGAGGCAGAGGAGAGCGGAGAGGAGAGAGAGGAGAGAGGAGAGGAGAGAGAGGAGAGAGGAGGAGAGAGGAGAGAGGAGAGAGGAGAGAGGAGAGAGAGGGGAGGAGAGAGAGGAGAGGAGAGAGGAGAGGGGAGAGAGAGGAGAGGAGAGAGAGGAGAGGACGAGAGGAGAGAGGAGAGGAGAGAGGGGAGAGAGGAGAGAGGGGAGAGGAGAGAGGAAGAGAGGAGAGAGAGGAGAGAGGCAGAGGGGAGAGGAGAGAGGAGAGGAGAGAGGAGAGAGGAGCGAGAGGAGAGGGAGAGGGGAGAGGAGAGAGGAGAGAGGAGAGAGGAGAGAGAGGGGAGGAGAGAGAGGAGAGGAGAGAGGAGAGGGGAGAGAGAGGAGAGGAGAGGAGAGGGAGAGAGAGGGGAGGAGAGAGAGGAGAGGAGAGAGGAGAGAGGAGAGAGAGGAGAGAGGAGAGGGGAGAGGAGAGAGGAGAGAGGAGAGAGGAGAGAGAGGGAGGAGAGAGAGGAGAGGAGAGAGGAGAGGGGAGAGAGAGGAGAGGAGAGGAGAGAGGAGAGAGAGGGGAGGGAGTGAGAGGAGAGGAGAGAGGAGAGGAGAGAGGAGAGAGAGAGAGGAGAGGAGAGGAGAGAGGAGAGGAGAGAGGGGAGGAGAGAGGAGAGGAGAGAGAGGAGAGAGGAGAGGGGAGAGGAGAGAGGAGATGGGAGAGAGAGGAGAGGAGAGAGAGGGGAGAGGAGAGAGGAGAGGGGAGAGAGAGGAGAGGAGAGGAGAGAGGAGAGAGGAGAGAGAGGGGAGGAGAGAGAGGAGAGGAGAGAGGAGAGGAGAGAGGAGAGAGGAGAGAGGAGAGGAGAGGAGAGAGGAGAGGAGAGAGGGGAGGAGAGAGGAGAGGAGAGAGAGGAGAGAGGAGAGGGGGAGAGGAGAGAGGAGATGGAGAGAGAGGAGAGGAGAGAGAGGGGAGAGGAGAGAGGAGAGGGGAGGAGAGAGAGGAGAGGAGAGGAGAGAGGAGAGAGGAGAGAGAGGGGAGGAGAGAGGAGATAGAGGGGAGGAGAGAGGAGAGGAGAGAGGGGAGGAGAGAGGAGAGAGGAGAGGGGAGGAGAGAGGAGAGAGGAGAGGAGAGAGGAGAGAGGAGAGGAGAGAGGAGAGGAGAGGAGAGGAGAGGAGAGAGAGGAGAGGAGAGAGGAGAGGAGAGAGAGGGGAGGAGAGAGAGGAGAGGAGAGGGAGAGAGAGGGGAGGAGGAGAGGAGAGGAGAGGAGGAGAGGAGAGGAGAGAGGAGAGGAGAGAGGAGAGAGAGGAGAGGGAGAGAGAGGAGAGAGAGAGGAGAGGAGAGGAGAGAGGGAGAGAGGAGAGAGAGGGAGGAGAGAGAGGAGAGGAGAGAGGAGAGGAGAGGAGAGAGGAGAGGAGAGAGAGGAGAGAGAGGACGAGAGGAGAGAGGAGAGGAGAGAGAGAGAGAGGAGATAGAGGGGAGAGGAGAGAGGAGAGGAAGAGAGAGGAGAGGAGAGAGAGGAGAGGAGAGGAGAGAAGAGGAGAGGAGAGAGAGGAGAGGAGAGAGAGGAGAGGAGAGGAGAGAGAGGAGAGGAGAGAGAGGAGAGGAGAGGAGAGAGAGGAGAGGAGAGAGAGGAGAGGAGAGGAGAGAGAGGAGCAGGAGAGGAGAGAGAGGAGAGAGGAGAGAGAGGAGAGGAGAGAGAGGAGAGAGGAGAGAGGAGAGGAGAGGAGAGAGGAGAGGAGAGAGGCTGAAACATGTCAATAGTCTAATATTTATAACACGTAGAGCCCCCCCCCCCCCCCCCCCCCCAACATCGTTAATACTTTTAATCAACAATATTATATAGATTCTAATTTTGCCAATTTTCTGTAAAATAAATGATCAAAGACATTTAAATTGTGTTTTTTCTTCTCTTGAGTGATTGATGACATCATAACTGTTTGATGACATCACAACTGTTGTTCTGCACTGAGGACGTGTTCTGGTTCTACTCATGGTTCTGTTCTCTGGAGGAGCAGCACAGCAGGAAAAGAGAAAAAACGCCCGAAGCTGCTTAACGTTAAATCTACAGAAGCATCGTGTCTGAAACTTTTCCCCAAAGGTTGAAAAGTGTTCCTTTAAAATGAAGCCCATCTCTGACTGTGAGCCATGAGCAGAAATACTGGAGTCTAAAGCACATTAACATATTTTATGTGTATAATTGTCTAAATGCTCGTTCAATGTCTTCCTGTGATGCCAGGAACACAAATCTCTTCATTTTACTGCACGTTTTAGAGTTCAACTGTCAACATCAGTGAGTTAAGACCTTAAGACGACGTTGTGACTTTAGGCCTGAAACGGTAAAACTCAAG